>NC_048597.1:113734328-113866828 GCF_003668045.3 Cricetulus griseus
ACAACTATCACAATTTCAGTGGCCAGTTGTAGCTTGTGGTTTCCACGTTTCTTTAAAGATCAAAGAGTGCTGGCTAACTCAGGTCATGGGATCATCTCTGGGTGGGATGGCCTGAATTCCAGCCCTGCCCTTTCCAGGTGCTCTTAGATTCCTGACAGAGGTCAAGGTGGAAGGATATGGTGGCCTAGATTCCTTAGAATCCAAAGGCTGAGTGGGTCAGCCTGCCTGCAGGGCACACCCTGTGGGAGCTCAGGGCTCTGTATTAGGCCCAGCCTATTTATCCATCTAGAGGGTGGTGTTCATTAAGGAGGATCAAGGGCACTTTGACTGACAGGACTTCAGACTTCCTTCTTCCCTTCCTTCCTTCCTTCTTCCCTTCCTTCTTCCTTCCTCCTTTCCTCCCTCCCTCCCTCCTCCCTCTCCCTCCCCTCCCCCCTCCTCCCTCCCTACTTCCTCCCTCCCTCCCCAGGGTGGGCCTTCAATTCTTGATCCTCTGCTTCGAACTCCCAGGTGCTGAGGTTACAGGCCTAACCTTGGCATTTTAAAAAAGTGTATCTATTGAGCCAGGCAGTAGTGACGCCTTTAATCCCAGCACTGGAGAAGCACAGGTAGGCAGATCTCTGTGAGTTCGAGGCCAGCCTCTACAGAGTGAGTTCCAGGACAGCCAGATCTACACAGAGAAACCTGTTTTGAAAAACAAGAACAAAAATAAGCCTGTTTAATTGTTTATTTATGTGCACACACACATGTTTTACAGAGCATGTGGTACAGTTAGAGAAATAACCTGAAGGAGTTGGTTCTCTCCTTCCACCATGTGGGTCTCAGGGATTGAACTCAAGTCTCCAGGCTTTTTACTACAAGCGCCTTTACTCACTAAGACCCCTGGCTCTGATATAATTTACTTGCCATTAACTTCTCTCTTTCTCCATGTCTTTCAAGTGCCTTTTAAAAAATGTTTAATTTTGAGCAGGATACCAGGTAGCCAGTTGGTCTTGAACTTCTGACCTTCCTGCATCTATCTCTTGGGATTACTGGCATCTGCCTCAATGCCAGTAATTTCTCCTTTCTTTCTTTTCTTTTTTTTTTTCTAGGCAAAGAATTTTATTAACCCCTTTCCAAACTTTATTCCCAGGCTTCTTCAGCTTAATTTGCTGCAAAGAATGAATTGTGTTTAAGAAAAAACTGAAAAGAGCTGCAGTGTCCAGGGGGCTTGGGCTTAAAAATATTAGAGATCTAGATTTTATCAGATCCATAAACAAAAGAATTTTAAAAAGCAGTCATGATATAAAATAGCAGCTCCTGTGACTTCTGCAAGTGTCACCTTCTTCAGAAGTCGCCATTCAGTTTGCCTCGTTCTTAGAAGCCTCATCAAAATTCTCCACCAGATCTGGGACTTCATCATCATATCCTCTCCAGTAGCAAGTGGTGCTTTTCCATCCACAGATTGTTTGGGCAAAGCTTCAGCCAGTCTCCTTAAACTAGTCAGACTGTCTGCCCCAAGCTGGTTTAGGATGCTGGGAAGCATTTCTGTCAGCTGCTTTGTCTCAGCGTGGCCTGTAATGGTGAAAGTGTTTGCTGCCAGAGACGCCTGAACTTTAGGGTTGTTAAAATGGATCACTGTTCCTTGGTTTGTAAACATGTTCACCTCTTCAATACCAGAGATGTTGTTCACCCCTAACTTCTTTAAGGAGAACTGCAGTTTTTTATCATCTGCTGTGGCTGTTCTGTGAACCACCTCCTCCTTTCTGCAAGCAGTTCCTTTCCCACCCATGCGCACTTGTGCCTGCAGCTTGGCCAGTTTTTCCTGGTTCATGATCATTTCTTTCATCTTGTCGGAGTGGAAATGGGGCCGCTCGGGGGACTAGGGTTCGCGCTCAGGGGTCTCGGGCAGACCAGCTGAGATAAGGCGCACACACGCGGGGACGCAAGATCTGTTTTTTGGTTTTTTGAGAGCATTCCTGGACACTGGTGGCCTGTTCCAAGCTGGGATGTTGTACACTCTCTGGGTATCAGTGGAAGTGTGGCTCAGCATGATGAGGTCAGTGAGTCCTGTAACTATGGAGACTCCAGGGTTAGGGAAGGGCAAGGAGAGTGCAGAACAGTTTTCTAAGAAAAAAGGAAACCACAGCACAGACAAGTGGTGTTTGGAAGAGTATTAAATTGGATGTGGATTTGCATGTCTAGAGTCCCAGCTACTGAGGAGGCTGAGGCTAGAGAACTGAAAGTTTGAGGCACCCTGGGCTACACAGTAAGAGCTGGGATGTAGCTCAATGGTAGAATGCCTGTTTAGCACTCCCCAGTGAGGAGCTGGGGGTGTGGCTCAGTGGTAGAGCACTTGTTTAAAATTCCCAGTTGGGGTGGGGCATGGCTCAAGCTATGGAGCACTTAGGGATTTCCTGTCAAGGGCTTGGGGGCAGGCCTCAATGGGAGAGGGAGAGGGAGGAGAGAAAAGAGAGGGAGAGGGAGAGGGAGAGGGAGAGGGAGAGGGAGAGGGAGAGGGAGGGGGAGAGAGGAAGAGGGAGAGGGGGGGAGAGGGGGAATTTTTTATTTTTTTATTTTTATTTTTTCTCTCTTTTTATTATTATTATTATTGTTAATTCAAGTTAGGGAACAGGCTTGTTTCACAGGTAATTCCCCTCTCCCTCTCTCTCCCCTCACCCCCATGAGGAGAGAGATATTAAAGATTACATTCTGGTGGGCAGTCAGTGGGGCATGCCTTTAATCCCAGCACTCAACAGGCAGAGGCAGGCTGATCTCTGTGAGTTCAAGGCCAGCTTGCTCTACAGAGTGAGTTCCAGAACAGCTAGGGCTGTTACAAAGAGAAATCCTGTCTTGAAAAACCAAACAAACCAAACAGAAAGAATTTAAATTCCATCATTATCCTGTGGTAGAATGTTATTTTAAGGTGTGTGACTTTTGTTTATGCTGCATTTGTTTAACTCTGTGAAGCTGTGAGTCTTTGCCTGTCTAAAACACCTGATGATCCTAATAAAGAGCTGAACCACCAATAGCAAGGCAGAAGCAAGGATTGGGGGGGGGATAGCAGGCAGAGGGTATAAATAGGAGAAACAAGGAAGAGGAGCAAGAGAACAAGGAGAGGAGGACATTAGGGGTCAGCCACCCAGCTACACAGCAATCCATGGAGTAAGAGTTAGATTTACAGAAGAGAACAGGAAAAGTCCAGAACTAAAGATAGGGATAATTTAAAAGATAAGAAAAGATGGCTATGGCCAGGCATTGGTGGTGCATGCCTTTAATCCCAGCACTTCAGAGGCAGAGGCAGGCGGATCTCTGTAAGTTCCAGGATAGGCTCCAAAGCAATACAGAGAAACCCTGTCTTGAAAAACAAAACAAAACAAACTTGGCTGTTTAGAAACAAGCCAAGCTAAGGCTGGGCACTAATAACTAAGAATAAGCTTCCGTGTGTGATTTACTTGGGAGCTGGGTGATAGGCCCCCAAAGAGTAAGAGCAAAGAATAAACATTTCATACAATATTCTCTCTATTGGAGCTACTATAGGATGTTCTTTTATTTTATTATGTGTATTAGGGCATTAGGTACATGCCTGGTGTGGTAATTTGAAAGAAAATGTCCCCCAAAGGGAGTGGCACTACTAGGTATGGCCTTGTTGAAGGAAGTAGTATGGCCTGTGTGGGCAGCTTTGGGTCTCTTTTGCTCAAGCTTCCCGAAGTGTGACTGTCAGTCGCTTTCCTGTTGCCTGCAAGATGTAAGACTCTCAGCTACTCCAGCACCCTGTCTGCCTGTACACTGCCATGCTTCCCACCATGGTGATAATGGACTGAACCTCTGAAACTGTCAGCCACCACCTCAAATGTTTTCCTTATAAGAGTTGCCGTGGTCATGGTGTTTTTTCATAGCAATAAGAAAGCCCTAAGACACCTGGTATGTGCATCACCTGTGTGCAGAGCCTGAGAAGGTCAGAAAAAGGTGTCCAGTCCCTTGGAACTGGAGTTGCAGATAGTTGTAAACTACCATGTGGGTGCTGGGAATGAAACATGAGTCCTTGCAAGAGCAGCAAGTTCTCTTAACCACTGAGCCATCTCTCCAGCCCTGTATTTTGGTTCTTGTTACATGTCTTAGTTTGTCCTGTGGTTACAACAAAATACCTAAGGTTGAATGCTTAGTAAATAAAAGATTTATTTAGCTCATAATTGTGGAACTATAGGTGCTGGGCCCATCATGGCTTAGCTCTGCTGATGGTCTGACAACACATGATGTCAGAAAAGCAGGAGCATATGCAGTGTGGCAGTAATGCAAGAGACACAGTGGGACCCCTGCAGCAAGCATTCTCTCAGGAACTGGTCTAGTGTAATGAACCCCATTAATCTCTTTCAAGGGTGATGACTCCCAGACTTAGTTACCTTCCCATAGGCCCTAATTCTTAAGGTTTCTACCACTTTCCTGGGCGTGGTAGGCCATGTCTGTTATCACAGCTTCCAACAAGCACAGGCACTGGGGTGTGTCAGGAGGCAGACAAGAGGATCTCTATGGTTATCACTATAGGGTTATATAGTGAGACCCTGTCTCAGGAAAAAAAAAAAAAGAGGATGAGGCAGGAGGGTCTTGAGTTTAATGCCACCCGAGGCCAAACAGTTACACACTATAAACTAGTAAACAAGCCAAACCATAAAAATATACCTAAAGGGTTCGGGGGAGAAGTGGCACACGTCTTTAATCCCAGCACTTGGAAGGCAGAGGCTGACCGATCTCTGAGTTCAAGGCCAGCCTGGTCTACAGAGAAAGTTCCAGGACAGTCAGGAGGATGTAGAAAGACCCAGTTTCAACAAAAATAAATAAATAACAACAAAAGAAATAACAAAAAGAGCACTTGTTGCTTTTTCAGAGGACCCAAGTTAGATGCCCAGAACCCACATGGTGACTCATAACCATCTGTAACTCCAGTTCTAGGAGCTCCAATGTCTTATTCTGACCTCCACAAGCACCAGGAATGCATGTGGTACACATGCAGGCAAATATTTATACAAATAAAAATTGTCAAAAGCCTTAAATTTTTCTTTAATGTATGCGTGTGTATGTGGTATATATACAGGTGGGGCACGTAACCTGAGATCGACCCCTGGGATTCACGTGGTAGAACCAACTTGTAGGAACAAGTTGTCCTCTGATGTCCACTCACACTGTGGCAGTTGGACACACATAGATGGAATAAATGTAAAAAATGAATACTTTTTTGGGGGAGGGGTTTGAGACAGGGTTTCTCTGTGGCTTTGGAGGCTGCCCTGGAACTAGCCCTTGTAGACCAGGCTGGTCTCGAGTTCACAGAGATCCACCTGCCTCTGCTTCCTGAGTGCTGGGATCAAAGGCATGCACCACCACTTCCCGGCTCAAAAAATAAATAAATTTAAGAAAATTATGCATATAAAAACTCTAAATTTTTTTTCGAGATAGTTTCTCTGTGTAGTTCTGTCTATCCTAGAACTCACTCTGTAGATCAGGCTGGCCTTGAACTCACAGAGATCCACCTGCTTCTGCCTCCCAAGGTCTGGAATGAAAGGCATGTGCCACCACCGCTATCACCACCTGGTAAACTCTAATAATTTGTACAAAACAATGGGATTAGCTATAAATTCTCCTGAAAAACCTTGGGGAAGGGGCAGCAAGGTGACTCATTGAGATGACCTGCTAGCAAGTACATGACTTGAGTTTAATCTCTTGGACCCATCATAGCCACATTTAAATGGGTGCTGGAGATTTGAACTAGGTCCTTATGCTTGCACTGCAAATAGCTTAGTTACTAAGGTATCTCCCCCAGACCTCCCTTTTTTTCTTTCCTTGTTTTCACCAAGTCTTACATTGTAGTCCAGGCTGACATGAAACTCACTATTTAATGCAGGGTAGCCTCAAACTCATGGTAATTTTCCTGCCCTAGTCACCTGAATGCCTGTACTATAATGTAAGAGGCACAATGCCAAGCAGAATATTCTTTCAGAAGATTTCTGGACAGTGTAGCTCATTTGGAAAAATGCTTGCAAAGCATGCGTGCTTAAGGCCTGGGTTTGATCCCCAACACTGACTTCATGAATCTGGGATGGTGACACATGCCTATCATCTTTAGAACTTGGGTGTTGAGAGCAGTAGAATATAGAGTTAGATACCATCCTCAACTACACAGTGAGTTCAAGATCAGCCTTGGCTACATGACATCCTATCTCAACAAAAACAAAACAAGAAACCCAAACCAAAACAACAAAGATAAATAGGGGAGTGACAGGGAAACCTGTGCTGTACCTCAGTGGTAGAATACTTACCTAGGATCCCCCATTGAGGGACTTTGGGTGTGGCTTGGCTCCATGGTAATTTGCCTAGGATCTAGGCAGGGATAGGGACATGGCTCAATGGTAGAGTCCTTGTATAGCATAATGAGGAACTGGATTCCATCTCCAGTATGTAGGAGTTGGAGCTGGAGAGGAGAGACGGTTCCTTGGTTAAGTGCATATGCTGCTCTTGCAGATGACCTAAGATAAGTTTCCAGCACCCACATCAGCAGCTCTTAACCATCCAGTTCCATGAAATCTGACGTCCTCTTATGGTCTCTGTGGGAATATGCACTCAGTGCAACACACACACACACATACACACACATACACACACACACACACACACACACACACACACACACACACACACGGAATAAAACATGGAGTAAAAAGGACTGGTTTGGTAGAATGTTCTAAAGGTTAATACTGACAGAGTGAATGTAGAAATTAGCTACTGAATAATTAACTAATTAACTTAGGGGTCAGTCCTTAGGTTAAGATGACAGTGTATGTGTGTGGGGGGGTCTAGATCATGTAAGCTTCGTTACTTTTCCCCCCTAAGACATGGTTTCTCTGTATAGCGTTGGCTGTACTGGAATTTGCTCTGTAGACCAGGCTGGCTTCAAACTCACAGAGATCCTCTGCCTCCTGAGTTCTGGGATTAAAGATGTGCACCACCACTCCCTGGCTCATTATATTTATATATAATTCTTTGAGGGGCTGGGGATGACTTAGTAGTTGAGAGCACTTGCTCTTTTAGAGGACCCAAGTTTGATTCCCAGCACCCACATAGCAGCTCATATCCATCTGTAACTCAAGCTGCAAGGGAACTAATGTACTCTTTTGGCCTCCAAGGGCCCTGCAGGCACTTACATACATGCAGGCAAAACACGAACATACAAAACAAAAAAATACAAAACACACACACACACACACACACACACACACACACACACACACACACACACACACACCAAAACAACTAGACTTGGGGCTGGAGAGATGGCTCAGCTGTTAAGAGTACTAGCTACTCTTCCAGAGGTTCTGAGTTCAATTCCCAGCAACCACATGGTGGCTCACAACCATCTGTAATAAGACCTGGTACCCTCTTCTGGTGTGCCACAGAGAAACCCTGTCTCAAAAAACCAAAAAAAAAAAAAAAAAAAAGTTTCTCTGTAGCTTTGGAGCCTGTCCTGGAACTTGCTCTGTAGACCAGGCTGGCTTTGAATTCACAGAGATCTACCTGCCTCTGCCTCCTGAGTGCTGGGACTAAAGGCGTGCATCACCAATGCCTGGCTGTCATGTATATAGAGGTTAGAAGACAATTTATAGTAGTTGGTTCTCCTTATACCATGTGTGTCTCAGGGATCAAACTCAGGTCCTCAGGTGGTGTGGAATAATCTTTGTACACTGTGAAGATGTGTCACTCTGATTGGCTTAATAAAAAATTGAATGGCCAATAGATAGAATTTCTGGGCAAGAAGATGCTGGGAAGAAAACAGAGACACCGGGAGACAGAGCAAACAGGATGGGCAGTATGGAGATGAGGTAATAAAGCCATGAGGCAGAAAGTAAATTAATAGGAATGGGTTAATTTAAGTTATAAGTTAGAAACTAGCTTAAGCTAAGTCTCCATGCTGGTTTTTTTGTTTGTTTTTCCCTGCCAGCCCCAAGAAAAGCCTGATTACACTCAGGCTGGGCAGCAAGCTCCTTTACCCACTGAGGGCAAAGTTACCCAAGTTACTCATTACTGCATTCATTCCAATAATCAACAAATATTCCAATCCCACTCCTTGTGCCAAGTCATACCAATCATGAATCCCTCAGGGTAATGGAACCAGAATACTCAGGAGCGGGGAGGTATTCTCTGAGTGGCTGACACTCAGAGCCTCCAGGAGAAGATGCTTATGGGCCTGGTGGTGCCCACCTGTATTTAGCTGTCAAGAAGCTGAGGCCAGAGGATCCTGACTTCTAGACCATGAGCTACATATCAAGTCTCCATCTCAAAACACAAACCGGCCAATCCTGTGGGCCAGTGTATATCCTTAGACTCCTGAGCAGGAAACATCTTGTGCTCAGATCTCTGAAGAGAGGAGAGTCATGCTGGGCTGTGTAAAGTGTTGGGCATGAGGTTGAATGCTTGCTCTTGTTGAGCAATCCAAATAATTCCTGGAAAATGGGAAGGAAGTTTGTCCTCTCCTTTCTGCATCTTCCAACGTGGCCTAAGTGCTTCCTAATGTCAGAAGGGATGGGAGGGAGTGGTAAGTCGACTAGGCTTTCCAAGGTGAGGTTGTCTTTGAGCTGGAACCATTGGGGCTCTGCCAATGTAAGTAGGATGTTGATGCTGAACACAGAACATTACCTGAGATCAGCCCATTATCATCCATGGCTACTTGGGATGAGGCACCTATGGAACCCAATGCTTAGAAACCTATAAGGATAGTCTGGGGTGACTATTCACTCCTCCCTCCTCCTTCCTTTTAGCTTACAGAAAGCATGCTATTAATAGAAAATAATCCAAGCTGTCCTGTTCACAGAGGGCTGACTGGACTCCAGGTCCAAAGATCTTGGTTGTTTTCTCCTGTGGCCCAGAGTTTGATATGCAGGGCAGTGATGCCCAGTTATTCTGTCTCAAGTGCTGGGATTATAGGCATGCATTAGCACGATGGTTTACTAGGTTCTAGGGATCAAACCCAGAGCTTTCTGCATGCTAGGCATTCTAACAACCGAGCCACATCCCCTCTGTCCCCCCCCTTTTTTCAGACAGGATTCTCTCTCTGGTTGAAGTTAGCCTTGAATTAACGGCAACTTTCCTACCTCAGCTCCCAAATACTGGCATTACAGATATGTACCAGTGCATACTAGCTTCTGAAAAGCTTGCATAAGCACAGGCTAGACCACTATCTTTGTGCCAGCCATATTTGATTGGCAGCTCTTCACTGCTCTCCCACCCTCTCCCTGGAACCTCTTCATTTGGTCTTGCCAGCAGGTTGTTTTTTTAATTAATTAATTTATTTTTTGAGACAAGGTTTCTCTGTGGTTTTGGAGGCTGTCCTGGAACTAACTCTTGTTAGTGCTGGGATCAAAGGCGTGCACTATCACTGCCCAGCTGCCAGCAAGCTTTTTTTTTTTTTTTTTCGAGACAGGGTTTCTCTGTGGGTTTGGAGGCTGTCCTGGGCCAGCAAGCTTTTTTAAAAAAGGATTTTTGCTGGGCAATGGTGGTGCATGCCTTTAATCCCAGAACTCCAGAGGCAGATGGATCTGAGTTCAAGGCCAGCCTGGTTCACAGAATGAGTCCTAGGGCAGTCAGGGTTACACAGAGAAACCCTGTCTAGAAAAGGAAAAAAATTAAATGTTTTGCCTGAATGTATTCATGTACATATAGAAGGCATTGAATAACCCAGAACTGAAGTTACAGATGGCTATAAGCCACCACATGGGTGCTGGGAATTAAAGAGCTCCTAATTGCCAAGCCATCCCCCGAGCCCCCAAAGATTTATTTTTGTTTTGTGCACATATGCTCACAAGTGCATTGCCTGCAAGGCCAGAAGGTGGCAGACCCCATGAAGCCTGTAAGCCAACTGAAGAGTGTCCTAGGAACTGAACTCCAGTCTTTTTGAGAGTAGTATGTTCTTTTAACTTCTGAGCCATCTCTCTACCTCACCCCACATTAGGCTTCTTAATCCCTATCTCTTCTTGATTGTTCTCTTGGGGCCCCAGACATACATGAGGATGCAAACACTGCACGGGGAGCACAGAATCGTTTTATTGTTCTGAATCTGGGTTCATTCCTATCATGGTCACTGGGCAGAGGCAAGTATGTCTTGCTTCCTTCTGTCTTGGTTCCACTGGGATCTGCTCAGATTCTCTTCCATGTTCAAAGTGCACTGAGAAAGCTTCACAGTTTCAATACATTTTTAGATGTTCAACTGAAGCAGAGTGAGGAAATGGCCCTCCCGCCCCACCCACCTAAAACAAAACAAAACACAGAACAATCCCCCTAAAATCCCAGCAGCGGCTGCTACAGCTGTTATGAAAAAATAATACCAACTCTTCTTAAAAAATAGATCACACAGAAAGAACTCAGGGCAGAGGCACCCAAGGAGGACACGGGGCTGCTCCAGCCAGTGGGGAGAGACCCGAGAGGATGCTGAGATGAACCTGGGGTGCTGGGGTGCTGGTGGATGGCTGCCTCATCCCCTCTGTCCGACCTCTGCTGTGTGGGCTGAGCCCTCCCTGTCAGCCAGATCCCAGGCATCACCTGCCCTTTTCCCTTGAGGGATCCCTGCTCATCCTGAGGACTGGTACCTGCTTCTCACTAAAGTGGCTTTGATCAAGAAATGAGATGGACCTCCAAGCAAAAGCGAGGGCCACTGCCTGGCCAGGGGGCATGTGGGATCAGACCTCTATCTGCTTTGGGGTTTATATCATTGTCAATACCTGCTGCTACCTAGATCCCCCCAGGGGAATCCTGGACTCCCTGTTGGGTTGGAATATAGCCTCTCCCTTGGCAAACACTCTCTGTGCCCAGCCATCACAGGGGCTCACTTCTAAAGCTGCCTCCCAGCCCTGCCTCGCTGGGGAAGAATGCCAGCAGGTGCAGTGCGGATGCTGCAGGTGATGCATGGAATGCGTCCAGCTTCCCTGACCAGTTCATGCAGAGACAAGTGAGGGACAGCCCCCACAGAAAGGGAGGTAAGGCAGGGCAATGCGACTGACCATGTGTGTGCAGCCTGGTCATTTGGGAGGCAGAGACAGGCCGGGGGGCACCCTGCATGGGGGGGGAGAAGGCAAATCAGGGCCTGGGTCAGGGTATGGGTCTGGGCACCACTGCCCTGGCTGAGGGCTCCATGCCTGGGCTTCCCCCAGCTGAGGAATCTGGTGAGGGTGTATTCTCCAGAGGCGGGGAGGAGGACGGCAGGGCCAGGTGGGCTCAATCAGGAACCTCAGGGTGAGCAGGCAGTGAGCTCTCGCCCCGCCGGTAGGTCTCCCAGAAGCCCCGCTCCAGTTGTTCCAGCTGTGGGCCCAGTGGCAGGTGACCAGCCAAGTGCATGCGAAGCGTTTCCAGCCATTGTTCCAGCTTTACAAAAGAGGGCCTGGAATGACAGGTGAGAACCAGTGGACGGTGAGTCTGGTTCTCCTGAAGACCCACCCCTCCTCAAGGCTGCTTCACACTGAGTATCCTACACCCTATCCCCACTTACCTTTTCTCTGGATCCAGGTCACAGCAGCGCACAGTGATGGGGAAGAAACTTGGGGGACAATTTGGTGGACAGTAGCGGTCCAAGAAACCCCGCACATTGAGGCCAAAGTCCATAGTTCGGGGCAGATAATCGGGGTCTGCATTCACTCGCCCAATAATCTGTCCAGCACAAAGCCCCTGGTTAGTGGGAGGCCCATGAGCCTGGGGTTCTGGGAGCCCACCAAATGCTCTAAGGATAGTTCAGTAGGAATGGTCAGGGACTAAGCACTGTACCCCACTGATGCCATGCTCTGGCTTTGGGGACCCATGTTCCCTGGGCAGAGGTTCCTGTGGACATCCAGGCTGGAGCATGGGAGGATTGGAGAGTGGAGAGGAACCACTGGGTCTAGACACCGTGGCTGCTCATGTGACCTACCTCACATAGGACAATTCCAAAGGAAAAGACGTCCACCTTCTCGTCATAGCTACGGCCTGAACAGAGACCAAGTGTCAGAAGTGTCAGCAGGGGATGGAGGGCCAGGAATGGTAATAGACAGGCAAGAAAACCACACTCTACTGAATTCTCAGAGCACCAAAGCACCAGGGACATGACTCAGTTGGCAGACTGCTTGAGGAGCACGCATGAAGCCCTGGGTTCCATCCCTAGCAAGGTATAAACAGGGCATGGTGGTGCACAGGTGTAAGCTTGAGGCCAACCTGAGCTATGAGACCCTGTCTCAAAACAAAAGCATCAAACCCAAACCAAAAGAAAATCAAGATGTGTGTAATCCACCTCCCCCCCCCCCCCCGCACCCCCACCCTCCACTGGGACCTCAGAGGGGTGAAGCAATTTTAATCTTGCCTGGCTACCACCTGCTGTGTGACTCTGGTCACATCATAAAGGTGTGTTAAGTCTCTGGTACACATGGACGTTATTTCATTGGGAAAAGGATCTTGGAGTAGAGCAAGGTGCAGTGGCAGAGTGTGGGAAAGAAGTGTTTGAGGATGTGTGGAAGTTAGTGTCTTGGGACAAGACATTTCCTGTTTCTGCCTGGGGCCTAAATGCTATCTCAAGTATCTGTTTTTTTATTTTAACTTTTAACTTTATTTTTGTGTGCATGAATGTTTTGTCTACATGTGTGTATGTGTACCACATGCATGCCTGGTGTTTGTGGAGGTCAGAGTCATGGGATTCCCCTGGAACTGGAGTCACAGATGGTTAGGATCCACCATGTGGGTGCTAGGAGAGAACCTGGGTGGGCCCTCAAATAGCAACCAGTGCTCCTAACCACTGAGACACCAGAGCCTGTGTGTTTTTATTTATTTTTTTAATTTTATTTCGTTTTTCAAGACAGGGTTTCTTTATGCAGCCTTCCTTAGTTGTCCTGGAACTTCATCTGTAGACCAGGTTGGCCTCAAACTTACAGAGATCCACCTGCCTCTGCCTCCCAAGTGCTGGGATTTAAGGCGTGTGCCACCACTGTCTGACACTTGTTTTGTTTTTAGACAGGGTCTCACTATGTAGCCCTGGCTGGCCTGGAACTCCCCATAATCAGGAAGGCTGGCCTTAAACTCATAGAGATCCACCTGCTTATGCCTCCCAAGTGCTAAGATAAAAGATGTTTGCCAACACATGCCAGTTTTCTTGGTATTTTTGACATAGGGTTTCACTCTAGCCCAGGCTAGCCTGAAACTCACCATGTAGCCCAAAATGGCCTTGAACTCACACACTCAAGTGTGATGCTTCCATCACTCAAGTGCTAGGATTACAGATATGCACCACCGCAAACTGGCTCATTGGTGCTAGGGATGGAACCCAGGACTTCATGCATGCTAGACAAGTGCTCCATCAACTGAGCCACACCCCCAGCCCCATAACATCTTAAAAAAAAAGAACCTGGGTGGTGGTGGTGGCAGCGGCGGCGGCGGCAGCGGCAGTGGCCCACGCCTTTAATCCTAGCACTTGGGAGGCAGAGGCAGAGGCAGGCAGATCTCTGTGACTAACCTGGTCTATAAGAGCTAGTTCCAGGACAGCCTCCAAAGTCACAGAGAAACCCTGTCTCAGAAAACAAAAAACAAAAAAACAAAACAAACAAACAAAAAAACTGGAGGGAAATGATGGTGTACACCTTTAATCCCAACACTCAGGAGGCAATGGTAGGCGAATCTCTGATTTTGAGGCCAGCCTGCTCTACATAGTGAGTTCTAGGTCAGCCAGGACTACATAATAGAGAGGGGCTGTCTCAAAAACAAATCCAAACCAAACCACCACCACCAAAACCCAAACAACAACAAACACAAAGAAACACCAGACAAACAGGCGGTGCTCACTTACAATCGCAGCCCTTTGGGCAGAGTGCTTCTCTAGCACATATGAAGCCCAGATACTACCCAACCCTGAAGGAAAAGGCGGGAGGATTAGGAGTGCTGGATGGAGGTGGCCACAATTCCAGGAAACCCCAAGGGACAAGTTGGTCCCAGTCCAGTAGGAGGGAAGCAACAGAAGGGAATCTAGGAGCCAGGAGAAAGCCAGGGGGTGGAGAGGCCAGGGTATGGGGGAGCTGCTGCCCCTCCTCCTGGGATCCCTAGAGCAAACACTCACCGTTGATCATCTCTGGTGCCATCCAGTAGGGGTTGCCCACCACTGTGTACCGCTTCTTGCGGTCGGGCTTCTTGAGGTTGCGCAAGTCTTCAGACTGACTCTTCTCATCTACCATGAGTCGAGCCAGCCCAAAGTCGGCCACCACCACGTTCTTGTTCTGGAAATTTCATAAGACCTGGTCCTCATCCTGTCTGCTTCTACCTGGGACCCTTCCTCCATCATCCCACAGATGACACAGAGAATATCCCCAGACACCCAGGGACCTGTGTGGAGAGGGGATCCCCTCTGTCCCAGTGCTCCTAGCTCTTTGCAAACAGAGTTGCCTAAAATTTCTAGAGTTTCCAGTGAGGAGTGGGAGGTGTGGTTCAGAGGCAGAGCACCTGCCTAGAGCCCCGAGTGGTTCAGAGGTAAAGAGCCTGCCTAGAATACTCCAGTAAAGGGTTAGAGTATAGCTCAGTAGTGAGTTCTTGCTTAGAATCCCCCAGTGAGTGGCTGGGGTGTGCCTCAGTGGTAGAGCAGCACGCCTCAGTGGTAGACTACTTGCCTAGCATGGTCAAAATCCTAGATTCCATCTGAAGAACTAAGAAAATCAAAACTCCTTTGTCAGGGCCCATAAAGATGGCTCCGCTTCATCTTGGCTCTAAGTCAGAGAGTTCAAAGCTGTCCTCAGTTAAGTCATAAGACCTAAAAGGCTACAGTAGGATGTTTGATCTTGGCCTTGGGTGTCTTATTCTAAATAACAACAGATTTGGTATGAGGTATGGTTATACTTGACCCCCAAGGTCAGATAACAAGAAACTGAATCTAAGGTATGGTTACTGGATCCTTGGAGAATTGAGGAAGAAAGTCTGTCTGTTCCATATACATGCTCCCCTTTTTGATTAAGGTATTTAAGGATGGCAAAGAATAAAAATAATGGTGAAGAGTAAACTTGGGGTGTTCAGTATTCACTGAATTGCCCTCCTGACTCTATCCAGATATGATGGAGCCCCAGCAGGCACTATTCAACAAAGGACACATCAAGGTGGGCGTGGTATATATGTTCAGTCCTGTCCCCACCTGCTGTCCTCGATGAAGCTTCTTCAGGTGACTGCCCTGTGTCACTAGATGGATAGCTGAGGGTCCTTCCCTGTGTGGTAGCCTGGTCCTCTGTGTCCTGCCTTCTCTCCCTTTCCAGGCTGTTTCCAAGTATTTACATGGAGAATAGCTGACCCTGAGGCTGTAAATGGGGTACAGGCCACCAGCGATCTAGACACCAAGACCAAGCAGGACCCATGGAGGACTTGTCCAGCTCCCTTTAATGGCACCAATGCCTAGGGTTTTGAGGCTAAGCCCCAGAGTGTCTCTAAACCTGGAGTCTTCTATTTTGTTGGGACAGCCCAAGCAGTTCTTACTGTCCCCTGTGCAGGGTCCTGGGCAGGCTGACAGGGCCTAGAGGGTCCTAGGCACCTAAAACAGAATCAAGGACTCTATAAAGTCCTGGTTTTGTTTGGATCCTAACTCTGTATTGACTGGTTGGAAGACCTTGGGTCACATTGTCTTTTTGTGTGTGTATGGTCTTTGTATATGCTAGGCAAGTGCTCCATTGCATTGCTGAGCTGTGCCAACTGCCCCTCACTGGGGGATTCTAGGCAGGGGCGCTCTACCACTGAGCCACACCCCAGCCCCTCACTGGGGGATTCTAGGCAGGGACTCTACCACTGAGCCACACCCCAGCCCCTCACTGGGGGATTCTAGGTGTATGGTTTACTTACCCATGCTTCCATGATTTTTTTTTTCACTTTTTTTGTTTGTTTGTTTGTTTGTTTTTCGAGACAGGGTTTCTCTGTGGCTTTGGAGGCTGTCCTGGAACTAGCTCTTGTAGACCAGGCTGGTCTCGAACTCAGAGATCCACCTGCCTCTGCCTCCCGAGTGCTGGGATTAAAGGCGTGCGCCACCAACGCCCGGATTCACTTTTAAATTTGAGACAGGGTCTTGCTAAGTTGTCCAGGATGTCCCTGAAGTGGCTCTGTAGCTCACACAGGACTTGATCCTCTTACCTTACTTAGCCTTCCTCAGTTCAGAGGTGAACTGTGGTACTTTATTATGGGAACAGGACCTTAGGCACCTGCTCCCCAATTTGGCTCAGTCCTCCACTTTATGTATAATACCTGGGGAACCCCTTAAATACAACCTATAATCTGGGGCTGACAGCCTCTTTCCTCTGCCTCTGCTGAAACGCCCCTGCCAAGTCTCCTCTTCTAGAAGCCTGCCTACACACTGACTTGCAGTTGATGGTGCCACCTGGGTAGCCTGTGCTACCTCTACTACAGGTGGCTTCTGTAAATGCTGCAGTAAAAGCTGGGGCTTTACATGTCCATCAGCTTTCCCTTCACTGATAAAACCTTGCACTGCTGAGGGCTGGTGCCATGTTATAAAGGCAGAGCCAGGACTGCAAGCCAGGTCTGCCTACCTCTTGCTTTTGTTCTGTTCACCTGACCTCTAGCTCCATGAAGCCCTGAGAGGAGCAGCTCACAGGTCCCTTCTTTCTCCAGCTCACCCAGCTACCCAGCACGGCTGGGCCCCCAGCGCTCACCTCACGAACCAGACAGTTGTGGGAGTTGAGGTCTCGGTGGATGATGTTCATCGAATGGAGGTAGGCCTGAGGGAATGGGAGAAGGCCGTCAGCAGATGTTTGTCAGCGCAGTGCAACCTCTCTTGAAGCTCCTGGCCTCCCACCACAGTCTTGTCTGCAGACGGGCTCTAGGCACTGGATCTGTTGCTGAGCTGTACCCTGTGCCTTCTCTAGGGGATTATGGGTAGTCACCTACATCACTGTAACCACTTCAAAGTTTCCCCATGGGTTCTGCTCCCACACTTCTCATGGCGGAGTGGGCCACTTGGTGGATGGCTGGTTACTTACCATCCCTGATGCAATGTCCTTGGCAAAGCTGACCCTCTGACTCCACGGGTACTGGCTGTCCTGGGGACAGGAAAGAATGGCTGGGATGGAGCCCAGAGGAGCAGCAGGAGTGGGACAGCTGAGTGAGTCACAGGCACAAGTGTGGTAGAGTCTGACGGTTCCCAAGGCTCTCCTGTACCCACAGCTGACAACTAATAATTTTCTAAGTGCTGTGTGTGCTCAGCTGTGAGGCACCATTTTCTTTGGTTGTCTGTCAGAAGACAACTTGGGCGAATCTTCTCTCCTTCCACCATTTGAGTCCCAGGGATCAAACTCACATTGTTAGGCTGGGGGTAAGCACCTTTACCTGCCGAGCTACCTCATAGGCCATTGTTCAATTTTTTTGAGGCAGGATGTCCTATGTTGGCCATCCTATTCATTTATTCATTTTTCTTTTCTTTCTTTTTTGTTTTTTTGTTTTTTTGAGACAGGGTTTCTCTGTGTAGCTTTGGAGCCTATCCTGGCACTCGCTCTGGAGACCAGGCTGGCCTTCAACTCACAGAGATCCACCTGCCTCTGCCTCCCAAGTGCTGGGACTAAAGGCGTGCACCACCAACACCCGGCCTTGTTTTCTTTGTGTGTGTGTGTGTGTGTGTGTGTGTGTGTGTGTGTGTGTGTGTGTGTGTGTGTGTGTATATATCTGTGTTTTATGTGTGTGTGTGTGTGTGTATGTGTGTGTGTATATATCTGTGTTTTATGTGTGTGTGTGTGTGTGTGGTCATTAGATGTTAGGTTTCTTCCTTAATTTCCTTCTACAATTAAACGTTTTTATTTACTATACTTATGTGTGTTCATATGTGTGGGGGTATGCATGAGCCATGGCACGTGTGTGACAGAGGGCAATGTGCAGGAGCTCTGTCCTTTCACCATGTGGGTTCTGGGGATTTAATTCAGCCCATCACGCTTGCTAGCAGGCACCTTCACTCTCTAAGTCATCTTGCTGGCCTTCTACCTTAGCTTTTTGTTTTGTCTTGTTTTTGTTTTTGGAGACAGGCTTTCTCTGTGTAGCCTTGGCTGTCTGGAACTCTCTTTGTAGACTTAGCTTTTTGGGAGAAATGTCCCCCTGAAGGCAGAGCTCATGGATCCTGGTAGGCTGGCTGGCCAGCCAGTGATCCCCGGAGGCTCTCCCTCTAGTGCTGGGACAATAGTGTATGCCATCATGCTGGACTTTTAAGAGGGCCTTTTGGTTGAACTCAGGTCCTCTTGTTTGGGAAGCAAACACCTTGCTCACTGAGCCATCTCATTTGCCCGAACTTCAAGTTTTAACACTAGGATGAACCAATATTCAGAGTCAAAGCTGAAGGTCCAACAAGCCACCTGTGCTCTCAGTGCCAGTATCTGGGGAGGATGGGGCTCTGGCTCTGCCATGGTTTGGCTCTGGAGTGTCCCCCAGAGGCCCATGTATTAAAGGCTCAGTCTTCAGCATGTAACTTTTCAGAGGTAGAGCTAAGTAGAGAGTTCTTAGGTTATTAGGGGTCATAGCCCTGTAAAGGGATAGTGGGATCCTGACCTCTTCCTCTTCAACCTCCCTTTTTGGTTTTGGTATGTGTGTATTTAGAAAGGGTCTCACTATGTAGTCTTGGCTGGCATGGAACTTGTTATGTAGACCAGGTTGGCCCGAACTCATTAAGACCGACTTGCCTGCTTCCTTAGTGCTGGGATTAAAGGGTTAAGCCATGACACCAGGTTTATACAGTGCTGGGGTTGAACCCAGGGCCTGGTGCATGCCAGGCCAGCACTCTACCCGCTGAGCCATACCCCAGCCCTCAGCCCTGCTCACCATGCTCTTGATGATGCCTCTAAGAGTGCCTCCCTTAATGTACTCGGTGATGAAGTTCAGCCGCTTGTCCTTGTACAGCACACCGATGAACTTGAGCACGTTCGGGTGCTCCAAGCACCGCATGACCTTCACCTGGAGGGGTGAACACAGGCTGGGCCTGGACCTCCTTTTCCTTGCTCTATCCACCTGAACAGCAGGTTACCCACTCTCCTCTCACTGGTAAGCCACTATGTCTTTTTTTTTTTTTTTTCCCCCCGAGAAAGGGTTTCTCTGTGTAGCCTTGGCTGTCCTGTATCTAGCTCTGTAGACCAGGCTGGCCTCAAACTCATGGAGATCCACCTGTCTCTGTCTTCTGAGTGCTGGGATTAAAGGTGTGCACCACCACAATCTGGCTATTTTATGGTTTTTTAAGAGTATCTCTTATAGCTCAAACTGGTCTTGAACTAGCTATGTAGTCACGGAGGTCCCTGAACTCCTGATCCTCACACCACCATCTCCTATGTGCTGAGACAACAGGCATGTACCACTAAGGCTAGTTTTTGCCTTAGAACACAGGGCTTCATGCATCTACCAACCTGCACTCCCAGCACACGGCTGTTCTGACTTTTGACAGTGTCTGTTTTGAGTCAATGTCTTACATAGCCCAGGCTGACTGGGAACTCTCTGTGTGGCTGAAGATGACCTTGAACTCTGTCCGATCTTCTTGCCTCCATCTCCCAAGTGTTGGGCTCACAGATGTGAACTACCATGCCTGGTAGATGTGGTGCTGGGGTTGAACCCAGGACCTTATGCTTTCTAGGCAAGCACTCTACCAACTGAGCTACACCCATAGCTCACGGAGCTGTCTTTGCTCAAACTGCCCTTTCCCTAGTGGGGCCTGAACCCTCTCACCTCTTTCAACAGGTAGTGTGTGTGACTCATCCTCCTGGAACCCTCTCCCACCCATTCTCATTGGGGAGGGGAGTGGACACATGAGGCATGTGACAGTCTCTCTCCACTGACCTCCTTGAGGAATGTCCTCTGGGTCTCCTCGTCAAACCGGATGAGTTCCTTCATCACCATCACCTCGCCTGTCTCTCGGTGTGTTACCTATATTGGGGAGATGGAGCACACAATTCAGCACCAAGTGGGACACTGTGACACATGGGGGCTGAGGCATGAGGATCTCGTGTCCAAGGCCAGCCTGGGTTCTCTAGTGAGTTCGAGGCCAGCCTGGGTTCTCTAGTGAGTTCGAGGCCAGCCTGGGCTGAGTTCGAGGCTAGCGGGGGAAACTTAGCGAGACCTTATCCTGATGTGAAAACAAAACCAGTCATGCTAGCACATGAGTGATCCCAGAACTTGGGAGGTGGAAGACAGATCAGGAGTTCAAGGCCATCCTCGGCTACTTAGTTAAGTTCATGGCCAGCTTGAGTTACATGAGACTTTGTTTCTAAAACCAAACCACAAAGTTCTAAGTCTGTCCTGTCCATGTAAAATCTCTTCCCTCTTATTGGCTCAGGAAAATCCAGGAATAGGAGGAGGTAATACTGGGCAGATGGGGACGGGGACGGGGACGGGGGGGGGGGGTAGTGTGAGAAGAGGTGGTCAGAGCTGTCACCCAGTCTGCCCCTCCCCATTTGCATACCTTGATGGCCTGGCCGAAACAGCCCTTGCCTAACACCTCCCCATGGATGAGGTCAGATGGCCGGAAGATTCGGTGTGGTCGGCAGACCACTCGGAGGGATTCAGAGCGACCCAGGTCCTTGCGCTGGTAGGCTGGTGAGGTGGCACCCGGGGACGTGTCAATACTGCAGCTCCTCCTGGAGAAGGCACATGGGGGCCCAGTGCCATGGGGAGGTGGTACCTGGCTGAGACTCTGCCCTGACTCCTTGCAAAAAAGCACCATATAAACCAGTGGGTGCTCACCCCCCATCACCCCCCATCCTGGGAGTGAGCAGCACAGCCCAGTGTAACCACTGGGTAACCACATAGCTATCTGCTCATTAGAAGGTGCCAATGGCCTCCTCTGCTTGGTGGCCTGGGCTCAGATACCCTGCCTGAGACCCCCATTACACTGCACGTACACAGGTATCCCCTCTTATGGCCTGAGCTCTGGACAGAGATTACAGAGTACATGCCTTCAACAGTACAATCTCTTAGAACGAGGGCTATCATTCCAGAAGGAAGTCCCAGCATAAGTCAGGCAAGTAACAGGCTGCCTCTGATTCCTTTTCTCTGTGTCCCTTCTCCTGCCTCTTCAGGTTCCAGTATAGAGGACTCATGGCACCTGCTGCCTGGATATTTCAGAAGACCATTAGTCAACTCTGACTCCTACATCAAATTCCATCCTTATCTTGGACCATAGTAATCTCTGTGAAACACACCACTGTGTGGCAACAATCCTTCAGAGACCTCTAGGCACAGAAAAAGGTCCAAAGCCCGTGTCATAGCTGATGCCATGTCACCCGCAACACTTCATTACCCCAAGCCAATCACTAGCTGCTCCGTGAAGTTAAGATGCTAGTTTGGGTCCAACTTTATCCAAAGCTTCAAATGAGCCTTCATTATTAAGGCACTAATAAAAAAATGAAGAAAACTAGAAATCAGCTGGCTATGGTCAAACATAATTGCAATTTCCAGTACTTACAAGTTCAAAGCCAGGCTCCTGGGCTATGTATGAAACAAAACACATAAACAAACTAAAAAAAAAATCATCGAAACAAGCAAGCAAAGGAGAGAGACAGATGGATAAGAGATAGAGACACACACACACACACACACACACACACACACACACACACACACACGCACAGAGAAGTGAGAGATAGCACAAAATCCAGAAACCATTTTAATACATTATAGTTTTTCATGGTATTTTTGTGTGTGTGCTGTATGTATGCATTCATGTGAGTGTGCATGCATATTTGTGTGTGAACATGTGGAAGCCATATGTTGATGTCATGTATTTTCCTTAATCACTCTCTATCTTACTACTTTTTAGATTTATTATTTTTAATTATCTGTATGTTTTTACTATAAACAAATGTATGTTTGTGCATGTGAGCACCACACTTGTGGAGACCAGAAAAGGACATGAGATCCCTTGGCACTGGTAGAGGTGAGCCACCCGAAGTGAGTGCTGGGCACTAAACTCTGCTCTTTTGCAAGAATGTACACCACATTCTTATCCCCTGAGACAGGGTCTCTCTATGTATCCAGGTTGGTCTGGAACTCACAGATCCACCAGTCTCTGCCTCCCAAGTGCTGGGATTAAAGGCGTGCGCCACTACACCCTGGCTCACTCTTAGCTCTTAACTGCTGCTCCATCTCGCCAGCCTTCCACCATCCTTTTGAGACAGGGTCTCTTGACTGAGCCTTGTGCCCCCAGCACTGCGGTTACAGGTTTTTGACATGGCTTTTGACATGTGGCTTTTGACATGGTTCTGCTAGGGATCTGAACTGAGGTCCTCACGCTTGCCTGCCTGACAAGTGCTTCTATCTATGGAGCCATCTACCCAGCTCCATGAATTGTATTCCCAGAAAGAACAGCAGAAACGTAGAAGTCGGTAAATAAGAACAATGGGCTAAGTATTTATACTGATGGCACAGTATATATATTGCTACCAAGCCAATGATATGAATGTAATTTGTGCTAATTCTATTTATATTAATGCAATTATTCTTTAAAAAAATTTAAGAGTTGGCATATTAAAGCAACAAAATTTTTTTTTTTGCTTATTTTTGGGTGCTTTTTTTTTTTTTTTTTTTTTTTCAAGACAGGGTTTCTCTGTGTAGCTTTGTAGACCTTGAACTCACAGAGATCTTCCTGCCTCTGCCTCCCGAGTGCTGGGGTTAAAGGCATTCACCACCACTGCTGACTTGCTCATTTATTTTTAATAAGTAGGGTCTCATGTAGTCTAGGCTGGCCTCCCACTCACTATGGAGCCAAGGGTGACTTTGAACTTCTGATCTTCCTGCTTTTACTTCCTGAGTGCTGGGATTACAGGGGTATGCTGCCATGCCTGGCTTATGTGGTGCTGTAGATGGAACTCACTGCTTTGTGCATGTTAGGCAAGCCCTCTGCCTACTGGCCTACAGCCCTACCTTAAAATGTTTTATCTACGTTTGCTCCTCACCAATTCCTCCCTGCTCTGTGCATCTGCCTACAAAGAAGGACGCCGAAAACTGTCTTGCCTTTTAAGCACTTTAAAATTAGAGAGAAGTCCTGCAAGATGGCTCAGTGGATAAAGGTACTTGCCACACACCAAGCTTGACAACCTGAGTTTGTTAGATTCCCTGGACACATGGCAGGAGCAGAGAACTGACTCCTGCAAGACTCCTCTGCCCTCTGCATGGGTGCTGTGGAATTCTCACCCCTCCCCACAAAGTAAATGAATAAATCAATGCAAACAAAATTAAAGTGCAAAAATAAAAGATGCGGTTCTTCCTGGGACAATCACTAACTTCCACCTGGGGTCCTCTTTCTCATCCTCACATCCTTTACAATCTCTATACCACAATGCTGGTAGAGCTGCAGGCATGAAACAGCACAAGAATAATGTTTGTACAAGATGAGGATCAGGTTGACTTACAAGACCGGTTTCTGCCGGGCAGAGCTGCCTGCCTGTCCGCTGGGAGCGTGCACTGGAGAGCCCAGGGGGCTGGGCTCAGACCCTGGCCCATGGCCCAATGAGTCATGGGGGTCATGCTCAAGGGTCAGCTGGAGCAGACGGCTGGTCTCCTGGATCAGCAAGTCGATCTGGGGACAGGTGAGTGTACAGGTGAGTCTTCTGAGGAGGCGGCAGAGCTGAGGTGTGAAGGCTCTACTTCCATCACTCCATCCTGCCCCGGCCTTGGATCCCTGTAGTCCTACCTCATCCAGTGGCACATTCCGGATGGGCGTGCCATTGATTTCCAAGATCCGGTCTCCAACATGGATGGAATTTTTCACATCTGGGCTCATGCAGCCGGGGTCCACTCTGGGGATAAACCAGTGGTTATACTGGTGCCCCTCCCACTGGTACCCTTTAGCCCCAATGGGAAACCAAAAGCAAAGATGACCAGTTATGGGGTGGGGAGGGAAATGATTTTATCTTAGGTGAATATCACAGTACACTAACTTTTTGGTTGTTATCTGTAACAAAATTTAAAAGATTTTACGTGTGTTTTGCCTGCATATATGTCTATGCACCACTTGGTAGCCAAAGGGTATCAGATCCACTGGAACTGGAGTTACAGGCAGCTGTGAGCCACCATGTGGGTGCTAGAAACCAAACCCTGGTTCTCTGCAGGAGGGGCCAATGCTCTTAACCACTGAGTCATCTCTCCAGCCCCAGTTTTACCTTTTTAGCATATACTGGGTTTAATGGCGGGCTTCACTGTGACACCTTCAAATAGAATGTATTTTGATCACACACCTCCATCACTGTTTCCCGCCCACTTCTACTGAGCCCCTGATTCTTTGCAATTAGTCCCCCTTCTTTCATGTCTTTTCTTTTTTGGGGGATGGGGAAGTGACCTAATGAGTTGCATTAGAGTTGCTCATAGATGCCAGAAGATAATTCCCTAACTTCAGGATTATAAGAACAGCCACTTGTTTCACTTAAAACTATTTTTTATATTCATTTCTTTAGAGAGAGAGAGAGAGAGAGAGAGAGAGAGAGAGAGAGAGAGAGAGTGTATGTATGTGTGTGTGTGTAAATCAGAGGACAGCTTACAGGAGTTGGTTCTTTTCTTCCACCATGTGGGAGCTGGGAATGGAACTCAAGTTGTTAGGTTTGATGGCAAGTGACTTTACCTGACGTGCCATCTTGGCAGCCTCTGGTTTTCGTAAAGTGGGTTCTGAGGGACTGATCTTAGTTTCTCATGTTTCAGGTACCTGGGCATTCTAGGCCAAAATAAACTCACTTAATGACTGTAGATTGAAACCTCTGGAACTGTGAGCTAAGATCAATCTTTCCCCACTTAGGTTGTTTATGTTGGATATTTTGTTAGAGCAACAAAAAAGCTAACTAAAACAACCAGGTTGTTACAACAGAGGCTGCCATTTAGTGTGGCAGCCTACTCACCCTTGGACTCGAACGGTGTGTGAATGCTCCGTGCCACAGCCTGGTGGGCCATGAGGGGGGTCGATGGAGACAGACAGGCCTCGTTTGCCGTGAGCAGAGGCTGGGATGGACACTAGGGTAACTGTATGGGGGAGGTGGGAGCCAGGTGAGTCAGGCAGGATGTGTTCAATCACTGGAGTTACCACAGTCTGGTAGTAGCAGTGCCCACTAGGAAGGCCATCGGCAGTGCAGATCCAAAACAGAGGGGAAGAAAAGCACATCAGGGAGAAGTCAGTCATGCCTCTCTACAGCAGCCTGTTCCCACCGGCTCCCAGCAGAGAGGTGGAGCTCAGGACAGCACTGGGCATGTCCAGTTGTCTTCAGCCCTCCCTACTCTTCGTCTCAAGTTATTATGGTTAATTTTTTTTTTTTTTTGGTTTTTCGAGACAGGGTTTCTCTGTGTAGCTCTGGAGACCAGGCTGGCCTCGAACGCACAGA
This sequence comes from Cricetulus griseus, assembly GCF_003668045.3. NCBI lineage: Eukaryota > Metazoa > Chordata > Mammalia > Rodentia > Cricetidae > Cricetulus > Cricetulus griseus. The sequence continues at coordinate 113,759,657 of NC_048597.1, forward strand.
GATCCGCCTGCCTCTGCCTCCTGAGTGCTGGGATTAAAGGCATGCGCCACCAACGCCTGGCAAAAATTTTATTTTTCAAAATTTCATTTATTTATATATGTGTTAGGTCACGTATATGTGTGCCAATTTGTGTGTGTGTGTGCACTCACACATAGGGTTTAAAGGACAATGTGCAGGAATCAGCTCTCTCCTTTTATCATGTGAGTTCTGGGGATGGAACTTAGGTCATTAGGCCTGGCAGCAAGCACCTTTACCCATTGAGCCATCTCGCTGGCCCCATTCTGGCTGTCTACTCTGTGATATTGTTAGATGGCCAAGATAAGGCCACAGGCCCTTGGGGATATATCTCATTTGGGAGGAAGTCATTAAAAACCCATTTGGGATCAGGTTCTGTTGTTCTCAAATCCAGCCTTGTTGGTGTTTCATAAGAAAGAATTTGTCTGGTTTTTGTCCCTGGCTCTGGGGACAAAGACACCAAGTCCTTGGAACAGGGGGATCTTTGTTATTATGAGCCCCTTGGAGGATGCTTGAGTCTATGCAAATGAGATGGGTCAGATCAGGGCTGGTCCCACAAAGACCAACCATGACTGAAGGCTTGGGGCTTCCAGCCAGCCTGGTTCCCCAGGAGCAGGCTAGAGACAGAGTTTAATCATGTGGCCAGATGACTTATAAGGAACCCTCAATGAAATGCTGGACTTCAGTACGGCACCCCAGTTAGTAAACATAAGATGGGCTGGAGGAGAGATGGGAGGCACCCTTACTTGGTGGTTTCTGGGCACTGAGTCCCATTTGTAATGCAACTGTGAGCCAGAACAGTACACTTTGAGTTCTGTGAGTCATTTAGTAAATTATCAAACTTGGGGTCAATGGATTGGAAGCCAGCTGCTTTAAGTGTGTGAGGGCCCTGAGGGCGCCTGAGTGTGCACTGGTGTCTGGAGCAGGAACAGACATGCTGGTGATGGTATCTGTAGCTGGTAAAGTCTGTGCCAGCTCTGTGGCTAGAGCCAGAACCACACAGCAGAGGCAGAAAGAAGGGAGCTAGTATTGGGGGCACTTTGGTTTCTGTCATTTTCTTTCTTTCTTTCTTTCTTTCTTTCTTTCTTTCTTTCTTTTTTTTTTTTTTTTTTGTATTGAGAATTGAACCTAGAGCCTTACATATGACATGGAAGCTCTCACTGGAATAATTCTAGGCAGGATCTCTACCACTGAGCTACACCTCCTGCTCTCTTTACTTCTTGAGACTGGGTCTTACTAAGTTGCCCAGACTGGCTAATCCTCTTGCATTAGCCTCCTGAAGAGCTGCTGGGGTGACAGGCATTGGAATTTTTGCCATTTCTACATGGTAGCAGGGAGCTACAGCACTTGCCCTCTTATTTTACCATGTGGAAATAAAAGCCTGAGAAGCCTTGGTGACAGGGGCAGGCCCTTAGGCTGGAAGAAGCCCACAGTACTCACTCACCAGTACAGCTTCGAGTGCTCCACCAGTGTGTAGGTGTCCCCATCACCGATGAAGGTTCCACAGGTGAGGCAGATGAAGCACTCGGGGTGGTACTTCAGCTCCCCAGCCACCTGTAAGTGGGAGGACACAACACAGTTTAGTGGTACCTGAAGTCCCCACACCTACTCTTCTCCTTTCAAAGGAGAAGCAGGGCAGCCTGGACAATCTGCTGGACAGAGGACCAAAGGAATTGAACAGATGTACAAATGGGCTCAGAACACACAGGGTACAATGGCAGGGAGAGAATACAAGCTCACCTCAAGAGGTGGACAGGTAGGGGAAGGTGGCTCACCATGACCAGCCCTTTGGTGATGTGTTCGGAGCACCCATGGCAAGACTCGCCATAGCGGGCCCAGTAGTCCTTCTTGCAGAAGAGCTGTCCATCCTTCTCATAGTACTGGTGTGAAAGGGAGGCGCTACACTCACAACACCTGGGTGGAGAGGGGAGGGGCTGAGGATGGCCACACTCACTCACGGTACAGCTTTACCCTTGGGTGTATGCCTGCTTGTCTGTATGTTCATCCTGTGTGTACTGTGCCTGCGGAGGCCAAAGGAGGACACCAGACACCTGCTAGGGTATATACCTGGGAACTCTGCAAAAGCAGCAAGTATTCTTGACACTGGAGCCATCTCTCTAGTCCCCATATATAGGTATTTATCTTTGGATGTTGCTTTTAAAAAACTGAAATAAAATAGAGGCTGGAGTTGTATTTCTGTTGGTGGAGAGCTTGCCTAGCATGCATAAGGCCCTGTCTCAAAAAAAAAAAAAAAAAAAAAAGCCAGACAGTGGTGGTGCATACCTATAATCCCAGCACTGGAGAGACATAGGCAGAGGCAGGCAGATCTCTGAGTTCGAGGCCAGCCTGGTGTACAGAGGTTCAGTACACAGGGAAACCCTGTCTTGAAAACCCAAAGAAAAAAGAAAAAAAGAAAACCTACATGAAAGGTAGCTGGGTGTGGAGTCATAGATAGACCTGTCATTTCTGCAGCTGGGAGGCTGGGGAGGTAAGATCTTGAGTTGCACTTAGCATGGGCTATACAGTGAGACCCTGTCTCAAACAAACACACAAGCACAAAGAAATATATTGGGTTAGTGGAACTTACCTGTCATCCCAGCACTCAAGACACAGTAGCAGGAAGATTAGGAGTTCAAGGTCATAGTTAGGTTACATACTCTATATTGAGTTCCAGGCCAGAATGGGACATGAAATACTATCTTGAAAGTAAAAGGAGGGACTGGAGAGATGGTTCAGAGTACTGGCTGCTCTTCCAGAGGACCTAAGTTTGATTGCTAGCACTAAGGTGGTGGCTCACAAGCATCTGTAACACCAGTTTCAGGGGATCTGACATCCTCTTCTGGCCTTTGTAGATACTAGGCATACACATATGTGTGAGTAAAACACTCATACACACAAAATAGACACTAAGACAATTAAAGGAAAGGAATGTGAGTTTGAGGCCAGCCTGGGCTACATGACAAGTTCCAGACCAGGCTGGAATTCATAGTAAGACCCTTTCTCTAATTTAATTAATAAATTAAAAAAAAAAACTTAAAAAGTAGAAGAAAAATAAGAACAACCAAAATTTTAAAAAGGTGTATTTGTGAATGTAAGTAACCTATTTTGAGGTCCAGAGCTTAGACTGTGAGACCAGGAATAGAACTGGATCCCTAATCTGTTTTTTAAAAAACTATTACTAGTGGCTGGGTACAGTTGTGCAAACCTTTGATCTCACTATTTGGAGGCAGAGGCAGATGGATCTCTGAGTTTGAGGTCAGCCTGGTCTATACAGCCTGTCCCCGGACAGTCAGGGTTACATGGTAAGACTCCACTTACCCAAAATGTAAGTGTGTGCAGGGTACGAGCCTCAGTATATGCAGAAGCCATAGGATGACTCTGAAGAATCAGTTCTCCCCTTGGACTCTTACATAAGTTCTGGGGCTTGAACTCAGTTAATCAGGCTTGTGGGATAAGCTTCTTTACCAGCTGAGCCATCTAGCTGCTTCACCTCTACAGCTTTTTACTCTTTTGGTTTCTGGAGTCAGGGCTTCTCCGTATAGCCCTGGCTGTCCTAAAACTTTCCATGTAGATCATGTGTGACTTGAACTCACAGAGATCTGCCTGCTTCTTCCTCCTTAGCACTGGGATTAAAGGTGTTGCCGAGCCCAGCTAGCTCCCTCCACAGCTTTCCAGTGCACAGCCTGTACAACTATCCACTGCTGTTCTGCCTAGATGGCCTGGAGGGTCTGGCTCACCTGCCTTAGAGGTGAGAACAGCTTCTAATCCAGGCCCCCCTGCTTTTATGCAAAGAAAATGGTTCAGCAGCCAGATGGATGGAGGAACAGAGGCTGGGAACATGGACAGCATGAAGCAGGCCACAGGCCTCACTAATGGGCCAGTTGGCTTCCTCTAGCAGTGCAGGGGTCTATAACTATTTAGAGTTGGGAGACCTGAACATCAGCACCTTCCTACTTCAGCATGTGGGAGGTAGAGGCTGGTGGGTCTATGTGCACTCAAGACCAGCTTGCAGGTCAGTCGAGGCACTGGGGAAATACCAGCTCAAAACAAAGGGGAAACAACAACAACAACAACAGCAAAAACCAAATTCCTCCAGGGCAACTTGCTCAAGTTCCCACCAATGAGCACAGGCTATTCTGTCTCATTAAGGTATGAAGTAGGTACTGGGCTCAGGATGTAGAGCCAGGTTGCTGCCAGTGAAGATGTAGGATGCTGTAGTTTCCCAAAGCTCAGCAGCCCTCAGGTCTTCGTGAGAACACCCAGGGATTAGCTCAGTTCTTGCCACCACCTACCATTAAATCCATGTCCCTGTCCTCCCGCAAGAAACCAGCCCAGGGTCATCAAAGCCAGTGGTCCATCTTAGCCTAAGAGACAACCAGGGGGCTGAAGGGCAGAGGGAGAGAGAGGGTGTCTGTCGGTAAACTAGGTGCCTGGCCTCTCCTGGCCCAAGCATCTTGGTGGGATTGGGACTCTTCTGTGAGCCTGTGGGGATCTGGAGAGCTGACCCTAGGGTTCTGTGTGCCTAGATATGCCTTGGCCAGAATGCACACCCAAGTAGAGAACAGGCTGCACATGCAGCTGGCTCTGCTTATGGGTCACATGGGGCCCAGAGGAGCTGGGCTGTTCTGGGGACCAGTGCAGGAGAGAATAGGTGGGTGAGACTGTTCACTCCCCTCCCCCAACACCAGTGGCCTGCTAGAACAGGAACTGAGAACAGGACAGGGAGGAGAACCATGTAATAGCTTGTGGGACACTGTTCCTTTAAGAAGATCCAGTTTGTTTCCCATTGTCTGGGTCTGCAGGGAGGGGCTCAGGCCAGGGAGCACGAAATGTCAGAATTCAGTTGTAAGTAGGCGGGGTGTACTCAGAAAAGGGGCCTGATGAGGTGTCCCTGGGGGAGTCAGACAGCAGAGGAAGAGAGGCTGGGTGCAGGGAAGGAGTCATGATGTTATGCCTACTGTCCCAACTCCTCTGGCAACAGTCCAGGCAGACTCCAATAGGGGAGGGACTTTGTACTGCTGGGAGACTGGGGCAGGGAGAGGAGGCTCTGAATATAGGCCCCAGTACACCCCTCCTAGGGTCTCTAAACCTAACAGAAGATGGCACAGGAAGGATCCCAAAGTGCACAGAGGCAGCAGGGATCCTGTCCTTTCAGAAAGGCCCCCAGTCCTACACTATCAGTGACTTGCTTCCTGTCCCACGCCTGGGTCACAGGAGTGTCACCGAGGTCTGCCCATCACTCCCCAGTGTCACGCTGCAGGAAGCAGGGGCTCTGCGTGCCTGCTCTCCCTATGGGTGTGGGCTCAGGAGCAGCTACATCCCACCCTGGGAGAGAAAGCTCTTAAGTTTCATCTAGAAGGAAACTCCCCGGCTGGCTCCTCCTCCACCCACTCATTCATCACAGACAGCGGCAGCCGCAGAGCAAGCTGACCATGACTTGCTCACAAGCTCTGCTCAGTACATCCCCTACCAGGTCACTGCTTCCTTCAAGTCTCTTGCACACAGCCACACAGCAGCAGCACTACAGACTCTGCAGATGTACCCTCAGGAGGGGTCTGATCCCACACAGCACTGCTTAGGCACCTCCCACCCCATCACCCCTGCCCCTGGCCTTCACTCTCTATGGAAAGAGGGTCTCACATAGCACAGGCTGGCCTTGAACTCACTATGTACAAGAGGATGACCTTGAACTACTGATCCCACTTCTACCACATGAGTGCTGGGGATGAAACTCCACGCTAGGCAGGCAAGCACTCTACTGACTGAGCTATATCTCCAACCTGACTCTGAGTTCTCCACCTTCCACCTCTACCTTTTCAGTGCCGGGATGGCAGTCTCTGTTTAGACTGGTTAAAGCTTCACTTAGGCTCAGGATGTGGGCTCACACAATGGCGTGGTGGCTGGCCCTGGGCTTCAGAAGACATTTGCTGACAGAAGGCACAAAGGAGCTTCTGACCTGTCTGGCCTCTTAATCCTCAGTCCACATCCCAGCAGGAACAGGAGAAGGAGCCACCAGTTTGCTTCCCCACAAAGCATGTTGAGATGGGCTGGGCATGTGGCTCAGTCAGTAGGGTCTTGCTTCACAATCAGAAAGCCCCAGGGTTCCATCTCCAGCATCAAGTAACAGTGGAGGTGGTGGTCAATGCCTGTAATTCCAGGACTTGGGTGTGGAGGCAGGAGGAACAGGAGTTTGAGGTCATTCTGGCCTACCTGGCCAATTTGAGATCAGCTTGGGATACATGAGAGCCTATCTCCAAAAAAATGCCCTCCATGTCAAGACAGGTAGGTACATTAGGTAGCAGAGCTGGCCTAGGCCCAACCACGTAGAACTCCTAAGGAAACTGTCCCCTGGTTTTCTTTAGCAGAGCCAGGCAGGAGAGGAGAGGACCCTGGGGAGAGAATAGGTGTGGGGCTCTGTGGCAAGGGAGGCTGGGCTAAGTGTCACAGTGACAGGTATGAGGTTTCTCCCTCCTCATTCCAGGACACCAGGCGGAAAGAGTGAGCAGTTGGGAGGCCAGGATCACTGGGAGAAGGTACCAGATGATTCAAAAGCTCAGCAATGGTCTGTTTCCCCCCAGCTGGTAGACCTGATTAGAGTTTCAGTTCTGCCCCACAACAGCCATACCCGGATGGGCCTGTTCTTTAGTCCCCTCCACCTCCAGCTCCAGCCTCTCTAAGCCAGGGACCGGGGACAGGTGGGGAAGGGGCTTTCCACTTACTTAGCCCCATGGAGGCAGCGGATTCTTCTCAGGGCCACGGCAGGCAGCATCCTCTGCAGCTATGGCAGGAGGCTCTGGAGGCCTGGAGGAGCCCATGGGTGGCCTGGCCAGAGCTTCCCCATCCTGCTGCAGGGACTCAGGATTGGAGGCTGTGGGCTGTGTGGCCACACCATGGGGAGGAGGCAGCAGTGTGGGTGAGGAAGGCCTCTTTCTCAGTCTGTGACAGGAAGTAGCCAAAGTGCTTTCTGCTTGGGCTTTGGCGGAGGGAGAGAGAGAGAGGTCTAGCTCTAATCAGGCAGGAGTCAGCAAGGAGTGGTCTCCACTCTGACTATAGGTAGGGAAGGATCTAGGTTCTGACTATAGGTAGGGAGTTGGAAAAGGAGGGTCTAGGTTAGGACTACAGGCAGGGAGGTGAGGAGGAGGGGTCTAGGCTATGACCCCAAGTAAAGGGAGAAGGGACCTAGGTTCTGACTAAGAAAGAAGGTGGAAAGGGAGGGCATAAGGCTCTGACCCCCACAGCCCTGGCAGAGAAGGTGGGAAGGGCTCTGACTACAGGCAGGGAGAAGGGACATAGGCACTGACACCGACTAGGGAGGCAGAGAGGGATCTAAACTCCTAGTTCTCTCTATCTGGGGAAAGGTATCCTGTGTGCTCCTTGGCCTCTTCCTAGACAAAGGCTTCTCTAGGGACACAGTAAGCACCAGAGCAGCTGCCTCTTCCGGTGCTGTCCCCAAGGGAACAGAGGCCAACTTCCCATGGTTAGTGCAGTCTCCTTGAATGAGAGCTTTTTCCCAGCTGAGCTACACCACCAACTCATTCACTCACTATCCCTTGCTCAGGGCTACCCCACCCAGCCTCCAGGGACATTGATTACCCAGGAATTGTGCACTGAAGGCTTCTGGGGAAAGGACCCTGCAGGCATGGCTTACAGAAGCAGCAGCTGGCCCCGGAAGCCTGGATCACTGACTTGGTTCTAATCTTCTGAGAGGATCCTGGGCAACGACAAACCCCAGTGCTAATGAATGTTCTTATGCCCTGTGCTGTCTACAGAGAGCATCTTCAGATAACATGTGTCCTGGCTCAGCAGGGTATCTGTCACAGCATCTAAGGCCTTCCCTGGTACAGCACCCTGGGATTTCCTCCAGGTCAGGGGCAGAGACAGTGCTCAGACCACAGAACTCAGGTTAAGATGCACGGTCAGGAAACCTTCTGCAGGTTCCTCCAGTTCCCCTTGGACCAGTGGTTCTCAATCTTCCTAATGCTGTGACCCTTTAATACAATTCCTCATGTTGTGGTGACCCCCAACTATAAAATTATTTTCATTGCTACTTTATAACTGTCATTTTTCTACTGTTATGAATCAGAATTTAAATATCTGATATGCAGGATATGTGATATGTGACCCCCAAAGGGGGCTGTGACCCATGGGTTGAGAACCACTGCATTGATGCAGCTGGAAGGCTAGGATACAGTACAGTGATAGAGTTTTTGCCTGGTATTCATGAGGCCCTGGGTTCAGTCACTCCTTCCCAAATTAAAAACAAAACAAAACAAAACAAAAAAAACAGAAAAACTATTTATTGTAAACAAATAAAAAAATTTCCTCTCAGTGCTGGGGAATAATCATGCTAGGTAAGTGATGTATCCATCACTGGGGGACTGCCCCAGATGCTCCCTGCCCCCTTATATAAACATTAGTGGTTAGAGATTTAGCAGAGGGCTTGCCTAGCAAGCCGGAGGCTCTGGGTCTGATCCCTAGCACCAGGGGGAAAGCTAAACAAAACAAAAGGCTGGATGATCCTACAGCAGCCCCACTGTGTGTTAGCCCTGCCATGTGCTTGCTGGTTCCCAGTCATGTTCACCACATCCCACCTCAGCGCCTGTGGACATGCTGAGTTCCTCCCTTGCTTCCTTCTACTCTGGGCTTAACTGTCACCTTGGAATGCTATCTCTGGTCTCTGACACTACACTGTTCTCCCCTCTGGTTTTCCTGCTAGAAGGCAGGAGGAGCCTGTGTCTGGGAGGGGCAGGACAGAGTCATGAGGACATGGGTTACATAGTGCAGGCTTCATGGTCAGCCCACATGGGAGCCTTGGACACATAGGTGAACTCTGTACCTGTTTCCTCATCAGTCAAACTGCTTCAGTACACAGCACTTGACTTTCAGGTTGTCCTTAGGGGGGCTGTATAGGACAGGTGCTTGGAAGCAGCTGACTCAGGGACCCCCTGGGGATTCTACCTGGAAGGGAAGGGCATGCAGAAAGGCAAGGAAAGCAGGGAGTGTGGTAATTCATGTGGTACCTCATGGCTGAGAAGTGGGCTGTCCAGTCTTGTCACACAGCCCCTCCTGCTACAGCAGCTTTTTCTTTTTTTTAAGATTTATTTATTATGTATACAGTATTCTGCCTGTCTGCAGCCTGAAGGCCAGAAGAAGGTGCCAGATCTCATTACAGATGGTTGTGAGCCACCATGTGGTCGCTGGGAATTGAACTCAGGACCTCTGGAAGCACAGTCAGTACTTCTAACTCCTGAGCATCTATCCAGGCCCTGCTATAGCAGCTTTAATGAAGGCAAAGGGAAGAAAGGTTTCAATGTCACTAAGAGGTTCATGTCACTGGCAATGGAACCTCAGGTGTCCTTAGGCTCGTTGCGTATCAGCCATGTGCCTAGGGCTGCTGTGATCTTTCTCTGGGCTGTTTTCCTAACTGTCATGGGGAGGGCACTGTCACTTTTATCCAGTTATGATGGGTAAGCACACATGGCCTGGGACAGGGATGGAGGCTCTGATGACAAATGGGAGGGTGAGGAGGGATCCAGGTTGGGACTATAGGCAGGGAGGTGTGGAGTAAGGATCTAGACTTTGTAGGCAAGGAAGCAAGGGCAGGAGGATCTAGGCTGCTTATAGGCAGGTAGGGATCTAGGCTCTGACTGGGTGAGGAGGTAGGGAAGGCAGGGTTAGGGCTCTGAATATGATTTGGAAGCCCTGGGTCACACTGCCTGTGGGCCCTTCCTCATTATGGGGTCTTTGTGTCCCTCCACATCAGAGACAGCTGAACATGCTTTCTGCCAGCTGGGTCTCACCCCTCTCTTGGTGTTATGGAGTAGGCCATCCAAGGCCAGGGACCTGGCAGTCTGGCATTGCCTCACTCCAGTGCTGCAACATAGGGGGGCTAACCTTGGGGTTTTCTCATACCTTCCTTCCCTGCCAGTCACAGGGCCCCATTGTTGATTCCTTTTGGCCCCATTGCAAATCTAATGCTACCAACACAACAGGCATAACTAGACTGCCCCTGAACTCTGCTGACAAGAGACACCCTCTCCCCAGTGCAGAGCTGCTGCTCATCGGCACCCTTAAAGAGCCCATTAAACTCTGCAGAGATACATAACATGTAAGAGATAGGCAGATGTCACCTCAAGCAGTGACAGCCTCCACTGAAGTGCTTGCTATGGCTGAATTCCTATTTCTTATATGAAAAAAGGCAAATATTACACCTTGAATAGTTATGGTACAGGCTGGATTAATACTAAAGAATGCTTGAGGACTGGAGAGATGGCTCAGTGGGCAAATGCCTGCCTTGCAAGCATGAGGACCCTGAGTTCAGATCCCCAGCACCCATGTAAAGTTGGGAACAATGGTGTACAACTGTAGCCCCAGTGTGGACGGGTGGACGCAGGCGGACCTTAGGGACTCACTGGCTAGCCAATCTATCTAAAATGTCAAGCTCTAGGTTCAGAGAGAGACCCTATCTCAAAAACTAAGGTGGAAGACTGGCAAGATGGCTCAGCAGGTAAAAGCAGCTGCTACCAAGCCTGACAACCTGAGTGATTCTTAAAGACATGGCAGGAAGGGAACAGATTCCCACAGCTAACCTCTGACAAGTTACACACACACACACACACACACACACACACACACACACACACAGAGAGAGAGAGAGAGAGAGAGAGAGAGAGAGAGAGAGAGAGAGAGAGAGAGAGAGAGAGAGAACAAGAAAGTGTATGGTGTGCTAGGAGTGGCGGTACAAACCTGTAATCCTAGCACTGGGTACAAGGACCCAAATTTGAGGCCAGGTGTAGGCTACATATCAAGATTGTCTCAAAAATACAAGGGCTGGGGGTCGAGCTTGGTGGAGAAGGAAGGAAGGAAGGAAGGAAGGAAGGAAGGAAGAAAGGAAGAAAGGAAAGAAGGAAGGAAGGAAGAAAGGAAAAAGAATGCATACTTGATGGTGGGTGATATACTACTACTAAAACAGCTTCAGATGTTTGAGATCTCAAGTGTTTGGGATTTTGGATTGTAGAATATTTGCATATGTACAATTTGGGTCCAAGTCTAAAAAACAGTCAATTAATTTATGTTTCAGACAGTACTTACCTACATATCCTGAAGGAAATTTTACATAATGTTCTTTGTTAGAGATTTATTTTTAATTGTGTATGTGTGTATATGCACATGAGTATAGTACATATAAAAGCCAAAAGAGGGCACTGGATTCCCTGGAGCTGGTGGTTGTGAGCTGCTTAACTCAGGATAGGTGCTGGGGATCAAACTGGTCCTCTGCAAGAGCAGCAAGCACTCTTTAACTGCTAAGCCACCTCTCCAGCCCATTCTACAATATTTTCTTCTTTCTTTTTCTTTTTTGAAACAGAATTTTTCTGTGTAGCCATGGCTGTCCTTGCTGGACCAGGCTGGCCTCAAACTCACAGAGATCCACCTGTCTCTGCCTCTTGAGTGCTGGGATTAAAGGTATGCGTTACCACAACCCACCTCATTATACAGTATTTTTAATCTGCAGCTATTTTAAAGTGTGCCTGTGTTTTGATTATAGCCTGTCTTAATAGATCTGGAACTTTCCCCTGGTGGCATAATGTTGACATTTATATCTTGGGGAGTTTTTTTAAAATTCTGAGACAGTGTCTTGCGTAGTCTAGATTGGTATTGAACTCACTATGTTCTGAAGATGACCTTGAACTCCTGAGTCTCCTGTCTCCACCTCAAGTGTTCTGAACTATAAGCATGCAATCATGCCTGTTTTATGCTGTGTTGAGATTGACCCCAGAACCTTGTGCATGCTAAGCAAGCACTTTCAAATTGACCTTCAGTCCCAGCCCTGATTTGGGAGCATCTGGGATTAAGGATGTACAATTTGTGTTTCCTTTTTTTGCTTTGAGTCTGTATGCAGGAATGTACTCATGCTTGTATATATGTATGTAAGTGGAGGTCCTAGGTCAAGCCCAGGTGTTGTTCCTTGGGAGCTATCTACTTTGTTTCCCGAGACAGGGTCTATCACTGGGACATGGATCTGGCTGATCAGGTTGTCTGGCTGACAAGTGAGCCCCAAGGATTTGCTTGTCTCCACCTATTGTGCAAGAGTTTCCTCAGAGATTGAAACATTCTGTCCTGCCGGGCGTTGGTGGCGCATGCCTTTAATCCCAGCACTTGGGAGGCAAAGGCAGGTGGATCTCTGTGAGTTCGAGGCCAGCCTGGTCTCCAGAGCAAGTGGCAGGATAGGCTCCAGAAAAGCTACACAGAGAAACCCTGTCTTGAAAAACAAAACAAAAAAACAAAACAAAAAAAACCTCAAAACATTCTGTCCTTCAGGAAACACCTTAAGCATGAAGGTAAACAATTCAAAATAGCTCCAGGAAGTCCCTGAAACTGAACAGATTCACTATCCCCTGCCTCTTCCCCAGTAAGCAATAAAAGCTGAGTCCTTCTCAGAAGAGTAGAGCCAAGCAGAAAAGAGGACTCTCAGACATGCAAACCAGCTGCCTGGAAAGAGGTTAAGACCAACTAAGGACACCTGGAAAGGGCTCTCCCACCTGATGACCCTAGGCCGTGCAGTGTGCTCTAGGTTCCCAGCTTTGAGAGCTGTCACTCATGCTGGGCTTGGGTGATGCAGCTGCTCCTGTAACCCTTCACCCATATTTTCCTGTAAATAACTCTAATAAACTCATTGGTTCACCAAGGTGGACTTTGGGGGTATCAGTGTTTGTTCTGTCGTGGGTTTCCTATCTGTGGTGAGTAGAAATGAGTGCTGCCTCTCCCCAGGAAAAATTTTGTCACACAACACTCGTCTCCCAGTGCTGGTATTACAGATGTACACTCTTTTATCTGTAGGTTTTGGGGATCAAACTCAGGTCCCCAGGCAAGTGCTTTAGCAGTTGAGTTGACTCCCCAGCCGCATACCAGCCCTTCCTTATTAGAGATCCTCCCTCCTCAATCAGTATCCTAAGTCAGGCTTCTGATCAGACCCCTGAACTACTGTGACAGTCTTGTCCTGCCAAGTTGTGCCATCTGCCCACTGAAATGACAATCTTCAAAAAACAGCATGCTCCAGCTGTCTGCTGCTTCTCTATTGTCTTCAGAAGGGCCCAATTCTGGCATTCGATGCCCACACCAACTCAGTCTCCACTTGGTCTCCTAACTGTGTCCCTTGCCTCACCCTTTTCACTGCCAATATTCCCCACAGCCTTGTCTCCCTTTTGTGTGTCAAGATCCCCTTGTGATCTTCCCTGAGAGACCTTCTTCTGAGCATATACTTTGAATTCCTGGATGTGTTGCCTGCCTTTTTTCTGGCTTCAGAGCGGGCACTGTGTATTCCTATTGCTTCCTGATCCTGCAACTTGACACAGAAACACAAACCTCTCTGTGCCCCAATTTTTCTTTGGGAGATACAACTAGTATCTAACTATTATAGTGGGAATTTGTTCTGCCAATAGTTTTGGGGTATTGGTTTTAGGGCGTGGCTTCTGTGTGCGCATGTGATCCCTTTTAAGGAAGAGGAGGGGTCTCTTCTCTCTCTCGAGTGGTGGTCTGAGACCTGATCACAACATCCTGCACTTCACTTCCAGGACAGAAGACCTTGATGGCTTTTTTTTGTTTGTATTTTTGAGATAGGGTTTCTCTGTGTAGCTCTGGAGACCAGGCTGGCCGTGAACTCAGAGATCCACCTGCCTCTGCCTCCTGAGTGCTGGGATTAAAGGTGTGCGCCACTAACGCCCAGCCCTTGGTGGCTCTTTACCTTCAATGTGTGAGTGTTGCCCAAATAAATATTTGATATTCTTTTATTTGGTGTTCCTTAATCCTTGGACTTCCTTAATCTGCCCGAAAACTATGCAAAAAGTGTTCAGAATCCTGTTACAAAAGGACACCTTCGTTTTTTTTCTGTCTGAGACAGGGTCTTCATGTAGCTCAGGCTGGCCTTGAACTTAGGATGTAGCACAAGGTTGCCTTGAATAGCTTTCCTCTTTGCTTCTTGGGATGGTCCTAGTGGGACACTGGGCCAACTCTGGGTGCTCACTTCTTTACGGAGTCTTTGACCACAGCCATGTTCTGTGTGCAGCAGGAGGCCAGGGCTGTTTACACTGGCTGACACATCTTCACAGCCACTTATAGCCTAGGGACAGTGGCTAGTATTCCACTGAGAGCTGGCGTATCTTTCCCCTCCCCTGAGTAGGAAAGTTCAGGGAGGCTAGGGCATGTTGCCCTAGTCCTCCTCTCCTGGCTGTTCCCTCTCTACTATGAGTTCCTCGTGGTGAATTCCACCAGTCTCAGACTGAAAAAAATCACATCTGATGGCTGGGGAGATGGCTCAGGTGGTAAAGTGATGTGTCCATAAAAAAAGCTGGACACATCAGTGCGCATCTGTAACTCTAGCCCTGAGGTTAGAGGGGGCAATGTGGACATGAGAGGATTCCTGGATCAGTGAACTCCAGATTCAGTCAGAGACCCTGACTCAAAAAATACAGTGGAGGGCAACAGAGGAACCCACCTGCTACCTACCTCTGGCTCCCACATACATGTATGTGCACCTGCACACACACACACACACACATACACACAACTACACCTGAACATGATGTAGTTGGACTTTTTTCCTTTAGTATTCCATAAACAATGTAGTGTAACTACTGACATAGTATATACATTACCTTAAATACAAGTCATCTAAGGAGCATTTTGTTTGTTTAAGACAGAGTCTCATGTAGCCCAGGCTGGCCTTGAACTCACTACACAGCTGAGGAGGAGCTTGAATCTCTAATCTTCCTGCTTCCATCTCAAGTTCTGGGCTTACAGACATGTAATACCATGTCGGGTTTATGCTGGGGATCAAACCTAGGGCTTCATGCATGCTAGGCAAGCACTCTATCAACTGATATATCATCAGCTCTGAAGCAGGATTTAAAGTCTACTAGACAAGCTGAGGGACAGTGGCATGTAACTGTAGATATTGGGGAAGCCGAGGCAGGTGAACTGCTTGAGCCCAGGAGTTCTAACCAGCCTGGACAAAAGAAAAGACCCCATTTAAAACACACACACACACACACACACACACACACACACACACACACACACACACACAGAGTGAGTGTTTAGGGAGATAGTTGAGTGGCAAGGGTATTTGCTGGGGAACCCTGACAACTGGAGCTTGATTCCTGGAACCCATATAAAAAGCTAGATACAGTGGCAAGCATCAATAATCTCAGCACTCCTATTTCCAGACGGGAGGAGGAAACAGGAGAATCATCTGGAAGCTCTCAGACCTGCTAGCCTGAATTAGCTGCACAGTGCCAGACCCAGCCACAACAAGGTGGAAGGTGAGAACTGACTCTCAAAATCTGTCCTCCAACCTCCATCCACTCACATGCCCCCCCAATATAACAACAACAAAACATACATACCACAGAACACATAAGCTCCTTGTTTTAAGAAAGAGAAACTGAGGCAGAGGACCCACTAGAGTACCAGGAGAAACATCCAGGTCACAGGCAGGCCTTGCTGAGGGCACCCATCCTTTGGTCAGCCTTACCTGAAGCAGTCTGCATGCCAGTCAGCGTTCAGGGCCTGGAGGTACTGGCCGTCATAGATCTTCTGGCCACAGCTTGCACATACAGGCAACTCGCTTCCTGCTTGGGGTAGAAACCAAGTCAGAAGTCATACTTAAGGCTGGAGGTCCAGCCTGCCCTGGTCACCCCAGGCAGACTTAGCACTCACACACTGAACCTTTCTATTCAGGATGAGTGCTCACTCTGCCAAGCGAGAGGATAAAGGAGGAATCTGAGAGTCCTGCTTGGACACTAAGTTGCCAAGCCTCTCTGGACCCATCTAGAACATGTAGAGGAGGACTGAGGTGCTCCCTTTAGAGACAGCAAGTATAAATGGGGAGAAAGAAAACAAGCTGGAGGGTGGCACTCTCGTGACAGCCTCTTCTGCCTGCCTGCCTCGGAAAAAGTGTTGAAAGGGGCAAAGACTGGCAGAGCTGGACTGGTCCACCTTAGGCTAGAAGTGGCAGGGTAGGAAACCTAAAGGTGATAATCTGAGTTGAACCACGATAAGGGGCCAGGACTTCTATGCCAGGCACTCTGACAAGTCCTTAAGGCAGACACTATACATGCTTAGTCATCCCCAGGACCTTGCACCCCTGGAGCTGGTGGGCTCTGCAAAATGGCCTCGGCCTGTTTTTCTTCATTCTACAGACTCTGAAACCTCAGCTCAAGAGAGGGGACCTCTCCTCATGGCACACAGCCAGGTTCCAAAGCCTTCACCTCTGTAAGTACCCAAACACCCAAAGTAGTGTGTTGTAAGTGCCTATGGGCCTATGCCCCCAACAGGGCTTCATGGGTGTGAGTGGGAGGCAGAACAGGGCTGGAGAGGTCAGAACCTGTCTTTGACCAGATGAGCCTAGTTGGGGGCTTTAGAAAGAAACCTAGGGGAGATCCCAGACTCTGACCCAAGTCAAGGGAATCTCAGAGGCCTCTGAACCCCAACTGTAGTGCGGCTCTAAGCCTGGGGCCTTCTCAGTGAGGCAGGACTCTAGTTTCTAGCCAGGATTCTAGCCAAGACTGATTAAATAAATACTAGAATACTAGGATTGGTGCAAGGAAAACGGAGGTCATGGTACAACGGTAGTGGCGGTGGTATACTCTGCAGTATTCTGTCACAGTGTGTATAGCTCTCCGGTGCCTCCCTCCCACCAGTCCCCCAGTTCACCCAGTCCTGAACTGCATAGATGGGGAAACTGAGGCCCCAGGGTTTTAGTGAGTGGTTCAAGGTCAGAGAGCCCCGCAAACGAGAGTCTGCGTCTCTGATCCAGGGTTGCTGTCGTTTAGCTTCCCCGGTCAGGCTGGATCAAAGGGTGCCCCCCCCCAGGAGAGCGAGGACCAGGGTGGAACAGAGAACTAGGGACTAAGGTAGGTGCTGGATGAACAGTAACCTGGGAGATGTGTGAGGAGGGGAACGGGTATGAGACGAGAGGCTTCCTCCATCCGCAAGAGAACAGCTCATCCCGGGGCCAAGCAACGGAGAAAGGATGGAAGGGAGGGTGACAGAGAATGGCCTGCGGCTTTCGGAAGGACAGGCACTTCCCTAGGAGACAGGGGCGCGGCCTTGCCACTCCCGGGTCCCCTCAGATACTCCCGGTTCCCCTCCCCCGACCCCCAGCCCAGCGCACCTTCCTCTCCCATACGTTCTTCCCTCCAGGTGCAACAAAGTAGCGTCAACCTCATGCACTCGGCGGGGGGCGGGGACCGCCGGCAACCGGCGGGGCACAGGAGAGCTGGGGCCGGGCCCGCGAGCTCGCCCGCCGCCGGCCCGGGAAGGCGGGAGGCGGGGAGCGCGGGGCCGGAGCCGAGCGCTTCGCTCCGGGTTCGGCGATGCCGCCGTGCTGCACTCCCACGCCGGGCTTGGGGACACCGGCTCCACGAAGCCGCCGCCTGAGGAGCGCGGAGGGGCGGGCCGGGGCGGGCCTGCGAGCTGCGGTAGGGGCGGGGCGCGTGCGACGCGGCCGGCTGGAACTGCCCCTGCGCGGCTCCGCCCCCGGAATAGCCACGCCCCTCAGGGACAAACCCACTCTCCGCAGGCTGACAAGGGGGCTGCGGGTTGGAACTGTCACTGCGCAGCTCCACCCCGGGCCTTGATAACCACGCCCCTCAAACGATAATCCCGCCCCGGGGCGGTAACCACGTCTTCTCAGCCGCAGCCACGCCCTCTGCAGGCCAGCAAGGAGTCTGTCAGCAGCGGCTTTGGCGTAATTGTCCCTTCTCGGCGTGTCCTCTTTTAGGAGGAAGCCACGCCCCCTCAATGGAAGCCACGCCCTCTAAGGATCAGCGGGGCCTGCAAGCCCCGGAAAGGGTGGAGCTGAAGTGTGAAGCTGCCTTTGCGAGGCTCCTCCCCTTCGGCGGAAGCCACGCCCCTCTACGGCGGCAGTTTCGTCCTCTGCAGCACCGCTGGGGCTGCAGAGCCTGCCCTCCCACGGCCATCACAGGACCCGCCTTAACTCCGCCCCTTTCTCCCCCTCCTTTTCTGTCTTTCATTCATTATCTGCTCTTCTTGGGCGCTCCATGGCCGGGCTGTGAACACGGATGGACGGCCCAGCGGGTTACCTTGGAGAAGGCGCCTTCCTATACAATCCTCCGGGAGCCTCTCTGGTCCATCCCACTGGAGTTAATCACCTAGGACTGGATGGTGGCCTTGTGCACCCTGAGGATGCTGGGGCGGGAGACGTCAGTTGGGTCGGAGGCAGGGTGGACAAGATAGAAATGTATTATATAGCTTAACCGATAGAGTGCTTGCCTAGTACTCTCCAAGCCCGGGTTTCATCTTCTGCACCACATAAATCCAGCATAGGGTGCACATCTATAATCAACCCCAGGACTCTGGACGTGGAGATGGAAGGATCAGAAACTCAAGACCAAAACAAAACAGGGAAACTATGGACTTGAGGACAAAAGAGCCCCTTATCTCAGATTCTTATTGAAACCTTTCTTCAGCTGAGACTCAAGAATTCCAACACAATTAAGACCATTTGCTTAAGGGCTGTCTATCCTGATTGTAAATGCACCATTTTATAGGAGTCTCTCCAGAATACTCCTTTCCAATAAAATGACATGTTCTAAACACCTTGTACAGACCTATTAGCATCCAAGGCACCTCCAGAACCAGCCATATGATTTCACTTATTAAAAAGAAAAGTCTGGCAGGGTTTGGTAGCACAGGCTTTTTTGATTCCTCAAGAGGCACAAGCGAGAAGATTTCCGTGAACTGAAGGGCAGCCTAGTCTGTATAGGGAGTTCCAGGACAGCCCAGAGCTACATGGAAACACCCTGTCTCAAAACCAAAGAAACAAAACAACAAACAATAGTCTGGCTGATGAGGCATTCCTATAATTCTGGTATTTGAGAGTTAGAGAATCAAGGGTTCGAGGACAACCTCAGCTTTGTAACAAGTTCGAGGGCAACCTGGGCTATATGAAACTGTGTTTCAAGGAACCAAAAATAAAAGAGAGAAAACCACGTTTTCTTAGCAACTCTTTGATATGTAATGAGAGACACCCAAGTGCTGCATATTTCTACTCTAAGACAATTGCCACTGAAGACCCCCTTCAGAAACCCCTTGAGAAAGTTTGCACTTGGTATATCTTAATCTTTACTGGAGCGGCTCTCTTTCAACCCTAGTCTTAGTTAGGGTTACTGTTGCTGTAATGAAACACCATGACCAAAAGCAAATTAGGAGGAAAGGGTTTATTTGGCTTACTTTTCCATATCACTGCTCATTATTAGAGGAAGTCAGGGCAGGAACTCAAGCAGGGCAGTAACTGGAGGCAGTAGCTGATGAAAAGGCTATGGAGAGGTACTGTTTAATGGCTCGCTCCTCATAGCTTGCTCAGCCTGCTTTCTTTCTTTTTTAAGATTTTATTTATTTATTATGTATATAACATTCTGCTTCCATTTATATCTGCACACTAGAGGAGGGCACCAGATCTCATAATGGATGGTTGTGAGCCACCATGTGGTTGCTGGGAATTGAACTCAGGACCTCTGGAAGAACAGTCAGTGCTCTTAACCTCTGAGCCATCTCTCCAGCCCCTCAACCTGCTTTCTTATAGAACCCAAGACCACCAGCCCAGGGATGTCACCAGCCACCTACAGCCCAATCTTATGGAGGCATTTTCTCAATTGAGTTCCCTCTTCTCAGATGACTCTAGTCTGTGTCAAGTTGACATAAATATAGCCAATACAACCCCATGCTTAAAGTGGGTGAAAACTGTCTTTTAATTAACTGTGACTCTTTTCAAAGCCCACAACCATGTTCCTACAAGTGTTTTATATTTTCCCTGTGCACCTATTCTAAGTTTTTTTATTTTAAATTTTAAATATTAAATTGTTACATTGTGTGTGCGTGCGTGCGTGCGTGCGTGCGTGCGTGCGTGCGTGCGTGTGTGTGTGTGTGTGTGTGTGTGTGTGTGTGTGTATGACATTGATGGAGATCAGAGGGCAACTTTCAGGAGTTGGTTCTATCTTTCCTCTACATGGGTCCTGGAGATTGAACTCAGGTTGTTGGGTTTGGCATCAACCAAATGCCTCCTGAGCCATTTCTCACCAGGCCCTAATTTAAAATATTTCCCTTCTTTCTTTCTGGTGTGTGTGTGTGTGTGTGTGTGTGTGTGTGTGTGTGTACAACCACATACGTGTAGGTGTGCACATGCCATGGTGTGCACATGGAGGTCAGAGAGCAAATCCTACTATGAGGGCTCCTGGGGGTCAAACTCAGGCTGTTAGTCTTGGAGGCAAGCTCCTTTACCCATGTAGTCAACTCATTCGTCCTCTATTTTGATTTTGTTGAACTCCAATGGTGCTTCATACTGGCTTGAACTGAAATCCACTATGCACTGAAGTCACCAATCTTAGTTTTGTCTGACTTGAGGTCTCTGAAAAGAATGTGTCAGCCTGCTGCTGTTGACAGTGTAGAGCTGCCTGCCAGTGCTTGACACGCCCTCTTCTGACATCTACAGTGAGCACAGGTTTGGGAGAAAGGCCTGACACCCATCTAACACTGACCCTCTTAAACTATACAGGGCATTCATATGCAGGATTTGGGGGAGGGGCACCATCTCCCAAGCTGTCACAGTGTGCTCAGAGCCAACACTGGGCAGGTCAAGGCCGGGGGTGGGGGTGAGGGGCAGCTGAAGACGGTTTTGACTGAATCAAGTGATCAAAGGTATTAGCCTGTTTGACCCAGCGCTTGGAAGTCAGAGCACTCTGCATGGATGTGGACAATTTTAGATTGCTAGACAGAGGTAGGGGCAGCCCTGTCACCTAGTGAAGTGTCCCAAGGAGGCACAGGGTCTAAGAGGCTGTACAACTACCCTTGACAGGAGCTGATGCACAGATGGCTCAGTCAGCAAAGCTAAGCATACCTGGGGCCTACTGGCCAGCCAGTTTAGCTAAATTGGTGAACTCCAGGTTCAATGAGAGGCCCTGACTCAGAAATAATAAATAAATCAAATTGAAAAAGTGGAGAGTTATTGAGAAAGACATTTGACATCAACCTCTGATCTCTCTGTGTGTGGGAATGCACACAAGCACACACACAGACACATTTGTACACACATGCACACACAGACACACAGATGAAAGCACACACACAACACACACACAGATACATGCACACACATTTGCACACACATGCACAGACATTTAGGAATACATGCATGTATACACATGCACACGCGCACACACACACACACACACTCACACACGCACACACATGCACGCACACACATGCACACACACACATGCACATACCCATTGGCCTTTGGTTTACGTGTCACTTTCCTGTAGGGTATGATATCAGATCTTAGGGTCGGGAGAGATACCTTAGTGGCTAAGACCACTTGCTGCTCTTGCAGAGGACTGGAGTTTGGTTCCCCAGCATCCAATTTGGGTGCCTCCCAAAAGCCTATAACTCCAGCCTTAGGGGATCTGACTTCCTCTTCTTATCTCCATACCCATACATACAGACATGCAGAAATACACATAACAACAACAACAACAAATACATATCTTAGCAGTAAACAAAAGGTGCACTTTTTGTTTAGTATCAACTTATGTAATTTAAACATTTTTATTTTATAATGAAATATTATTTATTATTGTGTATGTGTATGCATGGTGTGTTTCAGTGGAGAGCTGCGCTACTGCATGCCCGGGGAGGCCAGAGGACAACCTTAAGGTCAGGTTTTTGCCTTCCACCATTATGTGGGTTCCAGGGATTGAACTCAGGTTGCTGGGCTGGAAATCAAGCACATTCACTTACCAAAGCCTCCCACTGGCCCTGTTCTATTTCATTGAGACAGGGTCTCATGGAGCCCAGGCTGGCCTCAAACTCTTTACATAACTGAGGATGATCTTGCGCTTCTGGTCCTCCTGCCTCCCCCCCCCCCGAATGTCAGGATTGCAGGTGTGGGCCACCTGTGTCCAGTCACTGTAAATCTTCCCTGTGTCCTTGTCTGGTTTGGGTATTAGGGCAATGCCAGCATCTGCAAATGGGTTTGGAGGTATTCCATCTTCGTTATCTATTTATTTATTTTTTGGAAGAGCCTCAGAAGTATGTGTGTGAAGTCTTCACATTTGGCAGAATTCTCCACCGAAGCCATCTGCGCCTGGGCTTTTCCTTGTTGGAATTTTTGAGGCTGATTCACTCCTTACTCACCATTGTCTATAGCTTTTAGTAAGTTGTGTGTTTGCAGAAATGCACTTATTTTTATCTAGATTTTCCCATTTGTTGGCCTACAGTTTTTCTACTTCCTTACAAAAAGACTCTTCTATGCTTTTCTTCTTCTTCTACTGGCTACGTTAGAGAAGAAACTTGAGAGTTTGGGGGACGCTAGGAGTATTATATTAGTTTTTCATCACTCTGACAGACTGCCTGTCAGAAGCAATCTAAGCAGAGAAGGATTTCTTTTGGATCATGGTTTGTGGGGATACGGTCTGTCATGATGGGGAAACCATGGCAGATGTAGTGACTTAATTCATGGTGGCTGGAATATAGGGAAGCTGGTCACATGATGACAACGGACAGAAAGCAAATATGAGATTGGAAGCAAGCCCCAGGGTATAGACCCTAAGGCCATTCTCTAGTGTCACATGCCTACTAGCTAGGCCCTAGCTCTCAGAGATTCCACAATCACCCAAAACAATGCTTCCACCTGGGATTACAGGTGCCTTCTTGCCTTCCATGTCTCATTACTCTGCTGGCCATGGTGGTTGCCGAGACCTCCCCACAAAGGCCCACACTGACAAGGATGGTGTTGCACTGAAGCTGTATCCCTGGGACTCCCTGCACAACTTTGGTGGACCAGCAAACAGAAAGTGGCTAGGAAGTGGGGCCAGGCTATAAAATCTGCCCCCAGTGACCAAATTCCTCCAGCAACATTCCCCTTTTAAAAAGTTCTACAGCCAGGCTGGACAGTGGTGGCACACACCTTTAACCCCAGCATTCTGGAGACAGAGGCAGGTGGATCTCTGTGAGTTTGAGGCCAGCCTGGTCTACAGAGTGAGTTCCGGGACAGCCAAGACTGTTACATAGAGAAACCCTATCTTGAAAAAAAAATTTACAGCCTTCTGAACACCACCACCAGCTAAAGACAGTGTTCAAACATATGGGCCTATGCTAGACATTTTACTTTGGAAGCATAACAGTCTGAGAGCATTATTTTCCTTCCTTCTTTTTATTATATTTATTTAGCTATGTGGTACATGTGTGCACACATGATGTGACGTATCATGTGTATGAAGGTTAGAGGACAACTTGTGGGGGTCAATTCTCTCCTTCCACAGTGTGGGTCCCAGGGATTAAACTTTTCTCTGCTTCTACAGTGTGGGTCCCAGGGATTAATCTCATCATCAGCCCTGGTGACAGTGCCTTTACCCTTTGAGCCATCATGTCAGAGCAAGTTGGCTAGTAAGACTGACCATATTGGCGATCTTTGGACTTAACTAAGAGACCCTGCTTCAGTGATTAAGGTCAAAGAGTGATCAAAGATAATTCTGGACCTCTCTCTCTCTCTCTCTCTCTCTCTCTCTCTCTCTGTGTGTGTGTGTGTCTTTCTTTCTGTCTCTGACTCTCTTTCTGTCTCTGTCTCTGTCTCTGTCTCTGTCTCTGTCTCTCTCTCTCTCTCTCTCTCTCTCACACACACACACACACACACACACACACACACACACACACAGTTAAATGATGCTTTTAAAATCTTTCCCAATTCAGATACAGTATATTTTAGTTTCATCTCTGTTGCTGTGATAAAAGATTACAAAAAGAAATTGAGGGTTCAAAAGGAGCTCACAGTTATAAGCTGTCACTGTGGTGAAGTCAAGGCAGCAGGAACTTGAAGCAACCAGTCATACCACATCCACAGCTAAGAGCAGAAAGAAATGAGTGTGTATTTGCTTGCTAGTGCTCAGCTCGATCTGTTTATAGTTTACCTGCCTAGGGAATGCTGCTGCTCACAGTGGGCTGGGTCTTTCCACATCAATTCAATCAAGACAATCACCCACAGACATACCTATAGACCAACCTGATCTAGATAACTTCTCACTAGAACTCCTGTTCCTGGTGATTCTACACTGTGTCAAGACAACAAAGCTGCCACACAGAGTACTTCTTAATTATCATAGTTCCTGTACTAGCCATTAGGAACACTTCCATTGGCATGCTGAATAAAGGAGTTTCTCTTCTTGTGTGTTAAAGGTCAGGCCCCGTCAGTATCTTCTATCACTTGTTACTTGCTCTCTCTTAATCCTCACTGAGTCCTCCCATGGGTTCTAAGTTTTAGATCCGGATAAGAGCTCCTCAGCACAGACTAAATTGATTCTCTTTCCTTTGGATCCTGTAAGCTGTAAGAAATGGCAAGACAACACCTCCATCTCACTCTCCCCTTCTCCTCACATTTCTTGCCAAATCTGAGGCTAATGTAGAGGGTGACACCCACCTGCCTCCCTCCTGTGGTAATTCTTCCCTTATATGGGTGAATTCTATCTGGGAAAACAGCCGAGACTCAGTGTCGTGTCTCATCTCCCACAGCAATGGCCACACTGTGGATGCCTACCACCCCATCCCATATGTGCCACTGCTAGAGACTGCCATGTGCTCTGTGGTTCATCAGCTGCTCTGAGGGCATGCCTATGTTAATCCATGTTATGGTCTAGAGAGGGACCTCAGATGGCCATGTGTTCAGTTTTGAATGAGTTTATTAAGCATATAGAATGCCAAAGCAAAAGAATAAACACCAAGTAACAGAGATAGATAAATAGAGGGATAGATAGATAAATAGATAGATAATAGATAGATAGATAGAGGGATAGAGGGATAGATGGATAAATAGATAGCAAAACAATCAAACTGAGTACTCAAAATACCCATGAAGAATCAACCAGGGAAGCTATGGGGAGGCAGTCAGCTGGAGTTCCCAATAAAGAGAGTCCTGGGTAGAGCAGAGCATCCCCTTGGGTGACACTTCCAAGGAAAAGAACAAATAACAACAGCTAAAGATAAAAAGATGATAAAATCACAAGTCATGGCATCCAGCAGGAACCATTGGGTGAAGTTGAGGCAGTGATTGGGAACGAGTCCCCGTTGGCCCTTCATCCCACAGCTGAGTTTCCCATGACTGAATATCCAGCTTGTCTCTCTCCCACTGCAGAGACCTTTATAGTTTCTATCATAGGGTGAGCACTAGAGACCTCTGTTGGAAAAAGGTCACCTTTCAGATGTTCTCTAGCACCAGATATTTTTAGTCTTGGCTGGTTTTCATGTTCCCTTCCTGTCACAGAGTTGGGGGGGCATGGGGTCTTGGAGGACACTTGACATAAATATGTTTGGGTGTCAAGTTGGGGAGCAACCCCACTTTCAGAACCAGTTTATCATTGAACTCAAATAACACATGGCAATTTACAGATACAATAGACATTACAACATGACAGACCTAGTCACCAAGGAGACATCTGTTGGGACCCAGCCCCCACGGGGTCTCTAAGAGTTGTTTTCCACCATAACCATGGGTACCTCCTGTTTTCCTGACCTCACCCCACTAGCATCAGTATCCTATTGTGAAACCTTTGACCTGGGGTTTTTGTAAATTTGTATATAAGGCTGCTCCACAATAAAGGTGAGAGACATTGTCTCAGAAAGTGGACCAGGCGTCTTGTTGTTCATCCAAATCTCCAGGCTTTCGCCCGATACTTGGACTTAGTAGTTGCCAAGAGCAGCCACAGACATGTCACTCATATCATATAAAGGAAGATGTACCTCCCAGAGCCCTTCTAAAAATATTCTACTTTTCAACAATTCAGTCTTGGTTTCAGTTTTATTACTCATTTCAGGTACAGGCAACTGCAGCAAGGGGGAGCAACTGCACCCCCAATACAGAGAGAGCTACTGTGATTGCCCCCACAGATACTCTACTATCTGTTAGCTCTTCCTACCTCAGTTGCCTGTCTTATCACCCACCCATAGCAGGGACCACATAGCTAACACATCTTTATTCCCATGGGCCTGTCCCTGTTGGAGCTAATTGTGTTTCGTGCTTTCTTCTCGATAGACCTGTATAAATATCCTTTTACTCCTGAGACAGGGTAGTGATGACAGACCAAAGAAATGATTTCACCCAAGTCTGGCTTGAACTAGAGAATTCACGGGGTCACTTATAGGAACGTGGATGACTCAGGCAGCTGTTCCACTGATTAGGCAACCCTGCTGTGGGTGACAACTCATGAAAGCTATGTGACTGGAATTCCTAGATGATTTGCAGGTGCTCCACCACAGTTCCCTTTACTCCTAGTAAAACAGCCACTATCTTCAGGAGATCAGCTCTGTCTGCTTACGGGCGTCCTTTTGACCCTCATACGACAGTCCAGTGGCTCTTCCCAGAATCTGTATACAATTCTGTTCTAATTACCCAAGACTTTGGAGTATCTAGAAGTGGTAGGGTGAACAAGCTGAGGAAAGTTAATTGAGAGAGGCTCCATTTAATTAATGATGTGGAGGCCATCATTTGTTTTTGGGTGTAGACTTCCCAGTATGGCTGCTTTGGGATCAGCCATACTCCTGTCAATAACCCCTGTTGATACTCTGTAAGTAAGCCCCATACATTCATTGGTTCCCCAGGGTAAATTTTGGTGAAATTGCACTTTGGTTTGTCATTGGGATTTTTTTTGGGGAGGGAGTAGACATTTAAATCTCCTGGGGAGGGAAGGAATTCTCCCAGCACTCCCTTCTCCTCCTAGGACGGAATGTTTCAAATTTGAGGAAATAATTGTAGGCTAGGTCATGTCTATGAGACTTTTGATGGAGATGTTAGAACTGGCCTTGAAATCAGGAATAGTCACACATGATTTTAATCCTTGGAGTTGAGACAATAGGATTGTGAGCTTGAGGCAATCTTGGGTTATGGAAGGAGACCTTGTCACGAATAAACAAAGAACTGAACTTGGGTATGCAAGTCATACTGGGCTCATACTAACCATAACAATTTGATAGTTAATCATTAAGATACATGGTATTCTCTCTCTCTCTCTCTCTCTCTCTCTCTCTCTCTCTCTCTCTCTCTGTGTCTCTCTGTCTCTCTCCTTCATTTTTCTTTTCTTCTTCTTCATTATTATATTATTATTATTATTATTATTATTATTATTATTTTGGTTTTTCAAGGCAGGATTTCTCTGTGTAGCTCTGGCTGTCCTGGAACTTGCTTTGTAGAGCAGGCTGTCCTCAAACTCATAGAGATCCACCTGCCTCTGCCTCCTGATTGCTGGGATTACAGGTGTGTGCCACCATCACTTGGCTGGTATTAATTTTCTTATCACAGCATGTGAGAGTCAGTTCCCTCCTTCTACCATGTGGGTTCAGGGATTTGAACTTGTATTGTCAGGCTGCACAGCAATTTCATTAAGCTGATGAGCCAGCTTGCTGGCCCCTATGTGGCACTTAATGCCATGAGTTGGTCTGGGGATGTAGCTCAGTGGTGGAGCATTGCCTCGTATGTATGATGTCCAAGGTTTAATTCCCAGTACCATGAAAAAAAAACTATCAAGCCAGCTACGAGAAACCAAGGCATGGAATCCTAGGTCTTGAGGTTGGGCCTTGCCAATGGGGGCAAAGGATATCAAACTAGCAAATAATTGTTTTTCTTCTGATTGAGGTAATGGAAGAATGCATGGATAGATGGATCTTCTTTGCCACTTTCTTGGAAAAGTTGGGTCACCTTCACTCCCCCCCCCCCGTAGGTATCACGAACCTCAGTGGCCTTCTGAGGGTTCTTAAGTTAGTTATTCTTCCATGCCCCAACCTTTCCCCATGTTGGGGATGAATCTCCTCCACCTCTGAGTCAAAGTTCCCCCAATGGAGAACTTCAGGCAGACATTCTAACACTGAAACAAGTCTAGAGCCCCTCACTGGAGGATTCTAGGCAGGGGCTCTCCTGCTGAGTCACTCCCCCAGCCCCTCACTGGGGATTCTAGGCAGGTGGTCTACCACTGAGACACACCCCAGCCCCTCACTGGGGGATTCTAGGCAGGGGCTCTACCACTGAGCCACACCCCAGCCCCTCACTGGGGGATTCTAGGCAAAATCTTAGTTGCTTAGCTATATTCTCAGGTGAAAACAGCTGAATTGGGTCAATATCCTCTCAATATATCCCGGGCAGTGGATGCTCCTCACATTAGAACCAATTTACCACTGGGCCAGAAGTTGAAATCAGGTGATAAAACACAAAAGTGGCTGAGGAAATGACCAACTGGATAGAATGCTTGCTGTGCAAGCATGAGGATCTGAGTTCAATCCCATGAAGAAGAGCAAAAAAGCAGGACTTGATAGTAAGTGTTTATAATCTGAGCTCTTGGGAGTGGGGATGGGGTGTTGGGGGAAACACAGGCAGAGCCCTGAGGTCTCCGCCCACGCAGTCTAGCCTAGCGAGTTCTAGGCTATGGAGAGACTATGTCTCAAATGAAAAATGGACAGCCCCTGGAGTGTAGCACTCAGGGTTGTCTTCAGGCTTCTACACACACCTGTTTGGATTTGCACACGCACCAACACATACACAAAAGCAAAGAAACCCAAAGCGATTTCCTTTAAAAGTTTTTCATTTATTAGTCTTTTCTAAAGCAGTTAATTCTCTTTTCTTATTTGTTTTTGTTGTTTTAAAAAAATGTGTGTTTCATCCAGAGTTATATCAAAGCGATTAAAATGAATTTTCTCCTGAGGATACAGCTCCTCAGATAAGAAAAGATTTTTCCCCAATTAACCATAAAAATAAAACCCAAAGAGCACACCAACAATCAAACATCATCCCCAAATATCCAGGACAAAAAATAAAATATTTATTGATCTATCACAGCGAAACACAAAGAGGTGGGTGGGGTGGTGGGACATTCTCTCTGGTAGAGCGGCTCCAGGAAGGGACGGACGGGGATACAGTACTGCATGTGGGGAGGATAGTCTTGCCCCAGCCCGCACAACCCCTTGCACCCCAGGCCAGCATTTGGGGTGTGTGGTGGGGGTGGGAACAGGGTACAGGCTGCCATGACAGGAGAACCAGGTTGATAGTGGGTGTGCCCAGCCAGCTAGTGGCACTAGGCAGTCAGGTTGGACGGAAGGATGGACTCATGAAAGGGTGGAAGGGTGGATGGCGGGCAGGTGGATTCCACAAGAACAAGGGAATTATTCCCAGTGTGGGAGTCTTCTGACTCCAAGGTGTCCCAGATGTAGGAAACAGCTATTGGTAGAGGGATATGGGCCAAAAGATCCAAAGAGAGAGGGATTGTGTCACCAAATCCAGCGTCAAGGCTTTTGGCTTTTGGGTACCAATTGGATGCAGCCAGGCATGGCTCCTGGTGGGCAGGGTGAGGTGGGACTGCCCAACAAAGGTGTGCACCATCTTAATAGAGGGGTTTCAGGGAAGGGAGGGTCCCCCATGGGATACCCTTCTCTTCTCCCTCCCCCCTCGAAAAAGAAGCACCAACATGTAGCACCAATTTCTCTTGGAGATGGAGACTGTGTGTGTGTGGGGAGCTCCCGGGTGGGAAGAGATGGGGCACCCACCCTGGCCTCTAATGGAGGGGGAAATTTCTGGTTAGGGGTACGTGGCCGCTGCTGTCTGATTTCCTTGTCCTGTGGGTTTCCAAGGCCACTGGCCTGTTGTCCCCTCCCAGGTGGGGGTCAAGGGGATGGAGTAGGGGGTGGTCATAGAAGGTTTACATTCTCCACCAAGCAGTAGCACCAACGTTGATGAGGTCGCGAGTCAGGGGTCTCCAGAAGATCACTTCCTCTTCCGGCCACAAGATTTCCCAAAGCAGCCCCCACCTGGGTTGGAAGGAGGTACAAACAGCTATGGTCAGTTTGGTCCCTTTGGGCTGCTGTTTGAGTCCTTGTATACTCTTGTCTGCTTCCATCTCAGGCTTCGAGAATCTAAAAGAAGCTTTCCTTCCTTTCTGCTTCCTTCCTTCCTTTCTCCCTCCCTCCTCCCCTGCTTCCCTCCTTCTCTCTCTCTCTGCCGCTCATTCTTTGACACGGGGTCTCATGTAGTTCAAGCTGGCTATGAATTCAGTACATAGCCGAGGATGACCTTGAACTCCTGATCCTCATGTTTCTTCCCCGTTTCAGGCATCCATCACCATGCTTGGTTTTATGCTGTGTTGGGATGAAACCTAGCTCACACTAGGCAAGTGTTCTATCAACCTCTATTTGCTCCCCCTCCCCCTTCTCTCTCCAGGGGTGGGATTGTTGAGATTGTCTCCTTATGGCCTCTAACTCACAATCTTTCTGCCTCAGCCTCCTGAGTGCTGGGAAGCCCTGTCCAGCAAACCCGGCAATAGATAATCTGGGGTAGGGAGGCACCACAGGCACAGCCCTCATGAAGTTTCTGCTAGATGTGGCCTGTTAGCGCCCCCTGGTGTCAACAAGCAGATAGCCCATCCTGGAAGTCCTCCGTAGCTTTAAGTCTTAGGCTCCTCTGTGACTGTGAGGGTGGGCAACAGCTAAGGGACATGGGCAAGAATGTCCAGGCCACACCGAAGGCTTGCTCCCAGCTCTGGATATCTGCATTGGAGGTGCCTCTCCTCTAGGCAGGCTGGTGGACTGAGACCTTGACCTCTGACTTTACCTCTTCCTTACCTAACGACGAATCTCTACTTACCTTGGTATCCCAGGGCTCCAAGGGCTCCTCCATAGGGCTTTGGGGGTTTTCCTGTAGGGGGGTTGGTGGCAGAGGATGAGATGGGGTAGATTATGGGATCCCCTACCTCTCCCAGCACCCTCACCTCTATGTTATTTTTGTAGGCTCCCAAGACCTCCCTGTCAATCAGTGCACCTAACTCTTGTCCAGCCATACCCTTCTCCCCAAAGCCAAGTTCTGTAGTACTGAGGATGGACCTGGCCTAGTGAATTCTAGGTAAGTACTCTACAGCTGAGCCTACTCCAGCCCCTCACGGGGGGACTACAGGAAGGTGCTTTAACACTGAGTCTCACACCCCAGCCCCTCTCACTGGGAGACTCTAGGCAGGGGCTCTACTGTGGAGCCACACCCCTATCTCCTCATTGGGAGATTCTAGGTCAGTGCTTCATCACTGAGTCATGCTCCCAGTGCCTTATTAGGGGATTCTAAGCAACCACTCTGCTATTGAGTTACATCATCAGCCTTTTAAAAATGTTTAAAAATGTTTGAGACAGTTTTGTTAGGTCGATGAAGCTGTCTGGAACTCTCTCTGTGGCACAGGCTTGTCTTGAATTTTGACCCATCTGCTTTGCCGCCCACCCCCTAGAACCCTCCCCCAGCTAAGATCCCTTCCATAAACATGGCTAGTTTATATATCTTTACTGCAGACTTACCACCAACTCCCAGGCCCCCAGCACCACCACCTATGAAGTAAGAACTGTCAGTGTGGGTACAATTGTTGGAGCCCACCATGCCCTCCCCGCTTGGAGCAGGACATGTGATATAAGCAGGGTAAAGTCCTGGACTTGGGTATCAGAACCTTCAGCTCTACCTCTGCTCATTGTGTGACCTTGGGACAGTGCTCGGTGGTCTTTGACCTCAGAAGAAGTCTGGTAGGGAAGCTATTCGACTCACAGGGGCTCCCTGTCCCTAGGAGGGTCCTTATGTTAGTTTGGGGTCTAGCTCTCTTTTGGGGTCTATCATAGACATTAGCTCAACTCTAGTGATAAAATGGAGTTAAGGAGGGCGTGGCAGAGTCCAGGACACTGGGGCATACCTGGGTAAATAGGAGAAAGTCCAAAGCCAGGTCTTGCTGCCACTCCTACAGGAGAGATTTTGGGTTGGTGATGAATAGTGACAGGCCATGTCCTGACCTTGTCACCTAGTCTTGATGTCGGGGACCAGATCCTTCCCATTGCCTTACCCTATTGAAGCCACATTCTTCGTGTTGAGCGTGTGTGTGTGTGTGTGTGTGTGTGTGTGTGTGTGTGTGTGTGTTTGCTCTCCACCTTCATTTTGAGGCATGGTCTCTCACTAAACCTTTTGTTCACCAATTTGGCAAAACTGGCTGGACCAGCAAGACCCAGAGATTCTCCATTCACTGTCTCCCCAGCTTGCCAATTTTTCCATCTGTGCTGGGGGAGTGAACTCAGGCCTTCATGCTTTCCTGGTGAGTGCTTTACTAACTGAGTCATCTGTCCAGCTTGGAAGCCATTTTCTTAGTTAAGCTTGCCTCAGTCTTACACGCCTGTGTGGTGCTGTGTGCCTTTGCTCTGAGCTTGGTTGCCACTATCCTCAACTTGGGAGAGCAGTCCCTCTGCCCTAGTTGTCTCCTGTCCTAGAGTGATTTGTCCATCTCCAACCTTGGACCCTCATGTGAATTTAGTGTCCAGGACTCTGTTGTTTGTTCCTAGAGCCAGGCAGAGCTAAGAAGAACACCAGAGCTGGTCATACCTCCACCTGGGAATGGCCGGCCTCCTAGGACACCTCCAAGGCCAGCAGCACCTGAGGAGAGGACAGAGGGTGTCAGGATGAGATACAAGGACTGTGGTGATGACATCTTGGACCAGACCTTCAGGGGTACCATGAGCTGGGCAGGTGTGGATGATGGTGATGGGTGTAAAAGTCTGTGTTGGAGAGGGGGAGGAAATGGAGGAAACTCACCATATTTGGCTGCTTTAGCAGCTGCAGCTGGGGACACACCTAGAGGAAACAGACACAGGAGGAGTCAAGAAAGCCACCTCTCCCTCCTACCCAGGCCCTCCTACCTGATGTATTCATCTGCATTTGCCCGTGACTTGTCCTCCTGCATCCCTCCATCCCATCCCTCTTCCTTCACACATCATCATTCTAATCGCTGGTGTGTGTGTGTGTGTGTGTGTGTGTGTGTGTGTGTGTGTGTGCGTGTGTGTGTGTGTGTGTGTGCGTGTGTGTGTGCGTGTGTGTGTGTCTGCGTGTGTGTGTGCCGTGTGTGCGTGTGTGTGTGTGTGCGTGCGTGCGTGCGTGCGTGCGTGCGTGCGTGCGTGCGTGCGTGCGTGCGTGTGTGTGTGTGTGTGTGTGTGTGTGTGTGTGTTGCTAGACATGGAATCCAGGGTCTCCTGCATGCTACTATTGAGCACTATTTCTGGCCACTTACTAATAGAGGATTCTAGGCAAGCACTCTACTATGGAGCCATACCTGCAGCCCCTCACTGGGGGATTCGCAGGTGCTGAACCACAGCTCTGCCCCTCACTGGGGAATTCGCATGTGCTCTAACCCTGAACCACATCCCAGCCCCTCACTGGGGGATTCGCAGGTGTTCTACCCCTGAACCACAACCCGGCCCTTCAGTGGCAGCTTTTGAACAAGTGCTCTACCATTGAGTTATTTCCCCAGACCTCCAGTAGTTTATATTGAGCTGCTATTGTACGTCCAGTCTTGGGGATCATAGCATACAGGCTGGTTTAGGTAGGGGATACATAGCAGGGAGAGAAACACACATCCACTATGGTGGTAGAGACTTTAGGAAGTAATTCCTCTCCAGTTTTGATTTTTCTTGTCTGGGAAATGGGTCTGACCATCATTATGCTAATAAGCCCTGACCTGTAGCAATTGGTGGTTTGAAAGAAAGAGAAGATGGGTTTTGTGCCTCTGTCTCAATGGGCAGTCTTGGTTCCTGCCTGCTTATGCTTTCTACCTCTTCACTTCAAATAGGGTCTAATAACCCCTAGGCTGATCTTAGCCTCCAACTCATGATGCTTCCACCTTAGCCTCTCTAGTGCTGGGATGTCAGGTATTGGTCATCACACTTGGGTTCAGTATATCTTTCTTTCTCTCATATACCTCATTCATTCATTCCTTACCTCCAACGCCTGCAGCACCAGGGATTGCTCCACCAGCCCCCAGTCCACCTGCTCCCAGTCCACCTGCTCCCAGTCCTCCTGCTCCCAGTCCTCCTGCTCCCAGTCCTCCTGCTCCCAGTCCTCCTGCTCCACCAAGGCCTGTGGAGAGACCCATGCATTACACAACCTGGTCAGAAGATTATAATTAGGTCCTGTTGGCAAGGAAATCCCTGAGCTCCCAGGTCACTTCTGGGGTCCCTGATGGCCAGGAAACTGTCCTAGGGGCTCATGGACAGTTCAGGAAGACTAAATTCTCTCTCTCTCTCTCTCTCTCTCTCTCTCTCTCTCTCTCTCTCTCTGGTTTTTCGAGACAGGGTTTCTCTGCGTAGCTTTGGAGGTTGTCCTGGAACTCACTCTGTAGACCAGGCTGGCCTCGAACTCACAGAGATCCGCCTGCCTCTGCCCCCCCCACCAGTGCTGGGATCAAAGGCGTGCGCCACCAAAGCCCAGCGAGACTAAATTCTTGCTTACCATACTGGGCAGCCTTGGCAGCAGCCTTGGCAGCAGCAGCAGCAGCAGCAGGTGCAGCTCCTGGGAACACAGAGGGACTCAAGGAAGGACTGCTGAGGGGTCTCAGTTTCAATCCCCAGCCAGCCCATTGCTGGGATAGCAAAAACGTACCTGCTACACCACCTGGAACACCAGCCCCACCGAGACCCCCGGGTCCTCCGAGGCCACCAGCACCTCCGAGACCTCCAGCACCTCCTAGGCCACCAGCTCCTGCTGCTCCTGTGGAGACAGCACTGAGGGTCAGTGCCCATATTTTTGTTTGTTGATTTGAGACCAGGTTACTTATAGCTCAGGTTGGCTTTGGACTTTTTGTGTTGCTGAGGACGGCTTTGAACTCCTGATTTTCCTGTTTCCATCCGCCACACTCTGAGATTTATAGGCATATACTATAATGCCTGGAACTTTTTTCTTTTTGGCTTTTTTCCCCCTTGGTTTTTCAGACAGCTTATTTTTATTTTTATTTTTTTTTATTTAAATAGTACTGGCTGTCCTAGAACTCACTCTATAGACCAGGCTGGGCTTGAACTCACAGAGATCCATCTGCCTCTGCCTCCCAAGTGCTGGGATTAAAGGTGTGCGCCACCACTTCCCAGATACTTTTTTCTTTTCTTTTCTCCTAGTGAGACAGAGCCTCACTAAGTTGCAGAGACTGGCCTTGAACACATGACCTACCTGCCCCATCTCAGCCTTCTGACTGCTGGGATGACAGGCTTGTGCCAACATACCTGCCTTTAGTGTCCTATGTCTGAAAGATGTGTTCGCCTGAGGGCTATAAGGCAGGCATGCAACAGAGGCCTGTGGAATTCTAGGCAAACCCTCTACCACAGGTGCTCACTGGAGGAGTCTAGGCAAGCACTCTTTTATTGAGCATGCCTTTAGCCCTTTGCTGGTGGATTCCAGGCAGGTGCTCTACCTCTGAGCCATACATTCATTTCTCTATTGGTTTTCTGAGACAAGCTCTCACCATTTAGCCCACGCTGCCTTTGAACTTGAGATTCTCCTGCCTTAACCTTCAAAATGCTGGTGTAACAGGTGTGATCCACCATGTCCAGCAGTCACCCCAACTTTGCAGATGAGAAGGTCAAGACAAAAGAGAGGTTTTGAGCATACACACAAATAATGTTCATGTTCATGTTCATGTTCATGGTCCTAAGGGCAGGAGATGACCCAGTGGCTGCTCTTCCAGGAGTCCTTGGTGTGTTTTCCTGGCAAAGTCTGTTGACTAGGGTCAAGAGCAGCCAGCAAGGAACGTGAGAAAGCTGTGGGTGACCAGGGGCTGTGTGTGTGTGTGTGTGTGTGTGTGTGTGTAGCTGAGGAATGGGAGTTTCCGAGGTGGAAACTGGCCTCAAGTATCCAGTTGGCGCATCCCTGGCAGAGGCCCCCTGCCTGGCTCTTTAGGAGGCCAGGAATGTGGGGGTCACAGACAGTGTGGGTCTGACCAGAGTGCCAAGTGGCAAGGCAGGCAGGTCTGCCACGTCTTCCAGGCTGGCGGGTGTTGGGCGAAGTCACACTGGCAGGAAAGGAGGGAGGAGGCCTGGGGATGCCTGTGCAAGGAATATCCACAACTCCACAGGCCAAAGGGTGGAGCTGAGGCTGAAGCTGATGAGCCTTGTGGGACCAACAGCAGTAAGTCTCCCTCTGCACCAAGAAAACCGTAGCGTCAGAGTGAGGCTTGGAGATACGACAGTTGCTGTAAATGAGACAGGCCCTGAAGACCTCCTGCCTCCACTTTCCAAGAGCTGGGATTATAGGTGTCTACCACCATAGTGGGCACTGGCAGGTGGTTTTGACTGACAGGCAGGTGCTAGGTCTGTGACTGTTATTCAGATGTCCTTTAGATAGCCTTCCTCTGTGCTGAGCAGCTTAGCTCCACAATGTAAAGGCTGGTGGGGTGGTGACAAGGGGACCAGGTAGTGTGCTGCACTCACCATATTTAGCAGCTTTTGAAGCAGCCAGGGATCCAGGGACTGTGAAAAAAGGGAAAGAGAGGTCAGCTGCTGAGCTCTGTACATGGGGGTTCAGTTGCCTCTTCCAGGAAGCCCACCCTGACTTCCTCTACTTTGGAGATAGAGGTTTGCCAAACCTGTAAGTTGGGACCTACAGGTTGAGAACCACTGTCCTGGAGCATTTTGGAAGGTTATCTGGGCTGGCTGGAGGAAGAGACCTCTACCTTCTCATCTGTGGTTGTTAGGGGGCTTTTGGTCAGTCTATAGTCTCCTTACACCTCCCTCTAAAATCTCACACCCTGGAGTTGTTTGGCTAGTCCCTCCCTCACCTATTGCCCCATTCATTCCAGTTCCAATTGTTACTAGAAATGACCTCACCTACGCTAGGCAGGTGTTCTGCCCCGGAGCCACTTGGCCAGCCTCTCACTGAGGAATATTAGGCACTGAGCTCCAAGTACTAGCCCCTGGTATTTATTTATTTATTTATTTATTTATTTATTTATTTATTTTAAGATAGCTCCTTACAAAGTTACACAGGCTCTCTATAGAGCAGGCTGCCCTTGGGTTTGTAAGCTCGTATCTCAGCCTCCTGAGTATCCGATATAATAGGCATGCACTATCTACCTGGCACCCGTTTGCTTTTGCCTACTTGGGAAAATCTAACTGATGCCATGTAGGGACACAGGGATGAGTCCTGGGAGGAGGCAGGCCCTCTTTCTCTGAGGTCGAGCATTTTCTATCAGTTCCTAGCATTTTCCTTACCTGCTCCAGCCCCAAATCCAGGGACACCAGCACCAGCCCCAAATCCGGGGACACCAGCACCTGCCCCAAATCCGGGGACACCAGCACCTGCCCCAAATCCAGGGACACCTGCCCCAAGCCCGGCAGCAGCCCCTGCAGAGAAGAGGTAGTAAGTAGCTGTAGCTAGCAGGGCTTGTGCCCCTGTAGAGGTATCCTACCTCAGGAGCTGAGTCAGGTCCCAAGGGAAGGGCCCCCCAAGGGAGCAGCAGCCTCCTACCCAGCTTTGTCCTCATCTGCTGACTCACCCCAGAGTCCATATTATTATTATTATTATTATTATTATTATTATTATTATTATTATTATTACTATTATTATTTGAGACATGTTCTCACTGGTCTGGAACTATTGACCAGGCTGGCATCGAACCCATAGAGATCTGCCAGCCTCTGCCTCCTGAGTGCTGGGATCAGAGGCATGTACTACTGTTTCCAGCTTTTGATGGAATCTATTTCATACTCCCCTCACCTAAGGGTCTCCTGTAGCCCAGGTTAGACTTGAACTGAAATTGCTCTTGAATTTCTGGTCCTCTTGCCTTTATCTCGCAAGTGCTGGTATGGGATTACAGCATGAACTACCGTGCCTGGTGCATGCAGGGCTGGGGATGGGAGCCAGGGCTTCACACCTGCCAGGCAAGTACTCTACCAGCTAAACCACACCCTCACCCTGAACCTCTGAAATTCTCCTAGTGACATTCTGTGTGCAGTCAAGCCATTGACTTTCACACTTGACACCTAAACTAAAGGAACCCGGAAGTCACTCAGTTGTCTTAGGAACCACGACTCAAAGCCAGGTCTCCCTCTTGCTGTGTCTGCACTTCTGAACTCTCTGCTAGGTGCCATAGGGACTTAAAGGTGGTAAGGATGTATCTGAGAGGTTGTTTCCTGTGGCTGTGCTGGGGCTGTGCATCCTGGCTAGGTGGGTGGGGACAGGAGGGGGAAGTCAACGTATACTCACTGTACTGGGCTTTGGCGGCTGCCTTAGCGGCAGATTTGGCAGCAGCTGGCGTCCCTGCCCCTGAAGAGAGAGGAAGGACATTCGAGATAGCACCCATGGAGGCTCCAGGGAATGCTCAGACCCACTCATCCACCATAGCTTACCTCCAATGCCACCAGGTACAAGGCCAATGCCGGGACCAGTTCCAACACCGGTAACACCACCAGGGCCAACTCCACCAGGAACCCCACCAACTCCAACTCCACCAGGAACCCCACCAACTCCAACTCCACCAGGAACCCCACCAACGCCAGGGCCCAGACCTGCAAGAGAAGGAGTAGCTTCTATAATCATGTAGCTTAGTTACAATCAAGGCCCTAACAAAAAGGGCAGGAGCTGATGAAAACAGCCTACAGCTACAAGTTAAGAGTTGTAGGCTCTCTTCCCAGTTCTGGCAAAGATGCTGTGTGGTCTTGGGGCAGATACTACCCCTTGCTGGGCCTCTCTTGCTCCTATGTAGTAAGAGTCATATGTAAATTTAATAATTTGTAACTTTTTGAGGGACAGGGACACCTTGGAGCCTTGCTTGAGGATGATGGAGGACAAGCGGGTTTTTTTTTGTTGTTTTTGTTTTTGTTTTTTAAGGTTTTATTTATGATGTATACAGTCTTCTGCCTGAACGCCAGCAGAGGGCACCAGATCTCATTCAAGGTGGTTGTGAGCTACCATGTGGCTGCTGGGAATTGAACTCAGGACCTCTGGAAGAATGGTCAGTGCTCTTAACCGCTGAGCCATCTGTCTGACCCCAAGCAGGTTTTTTTTTTTTTTTTTGGTTGTTTGTTTTACTTTCTCTTTTTCAGTACTAAAGAATGAATCGGAGGCTTTGAACATGCTAGTCAAGTATTCTACCACTGAGCCACACCCCAGCCCCTCACTGGGGAATTCTAGGCAGGGGCTCTACTGTTGATGGTGAAAAGGTCCCATATTTTTCATCATTATTATAATATTTACTTTGAGACAGGGTCTCACTAGATTTCTCAGGCTGACTTTGAACTTTCAATGTCCTTGCCTCATTCTCTGAGTAGCTGGGATTACAAGACAGTGCCATCAGGCCTGGTTCTCAAAATCATTAAGGCCAAGTTTCACCAACCCCATTCCCAATCCTTCACCCTCACCTCACGCCCCCGTACATGACTGGATCCCATTATACATTCTTGGGGCTATTGGAGTGAACTTGACCTCTATTAAGAGACAGCAAGAGGAATGTAGCCCCTTAAGGGGATAAGGATAGACTCAAGCTTGAGATTTAGAAGAGGACCAGCTTTAGTTGAATTTGGGGAACAGGGATCTCTCAGAAGTAGGTTGGGGCAAGGTCCTGGGGGGGGGTTGGCAGACTACACTGCTAAAGGGGAACGGGCAAGCTAAAAGCTATGAGAAAGGCCCATACTCAGGGCTTGGGGTGTGGTCAGTTGGTAGAGTGCTCACCTACTATGCAGGGAGCCCTGGGCTCCAGCCCCCAGCAGTGCATAACAAAACATGGGGGTGCATGCACGGAATCCTACCATATGAGAGGTAGAGGAACAGGAGTGCAACGTCACCATTAGCTCCTCAGCAGATGTGAGAAGGCTATGGTCTGGGGTCAAAGGTCAGGTGTAGTTAGGGACAACTTACCATACTGGCCGGCTTTGGCGGCTGCCTTGGCGGCAGCAGCAGCAGCTGCAGCAGCAGGAGTACCTGCTCCTATTTGGATAAAGGGAGCATAGGTCATCCCCAGTATCCCTCCCCATTGTTACCCATCTCCCGTCCAGAGTCCACTTGTGGGTGTCCTTCTCTGGATACCATGGCCTTCCACTGAAAACACGGAAAGGTGCTAAGGTGGGTGGCCTGGGCTTCAGGGCACCTGGGCATGCCCCTGTTTTGTTTGGGTTTCAGTGAAGAGCTGAGAGCCTATGAAATTCCATCCCTGTTTGGGATGCTCTCAAGTTAAAAATTCCTAGCAGCACCTGTATTCCAACCCCTTCCTCATCTATCTGTCTGTCTATCTATCTATCTATCTATCTATCTATCTATCTATCTATGTATGTATCTATCTATCTATCAATCAATCATCTATCATCTATGTATCTATCATCTATCATCTATGTATCTATGTATCTATATATCTATCTATGTATCTATGTATCTATCTATCTATCTATCTATCTATCTATCATCTATCTATGTATCTATGTATCTATGTATCTATCTATGTATCTATGTATCTATGTATCTATGTATCTATCATCTATCTATGTATTTATCTATGTATCTATGTATCTATCTATCCATGTATCTGTCTATGTATGTATGTATGTATGCATGTATCTATCTATCTATCTATCTATCTATGTATCTATCTGTCTGTCTATCTATGTATCTATCTGTGTATGTATGTATGTATGTATGTATCTATTTATCTATCTATCTATGGTTTTTCAAGACAGGGTTTCTCTGTGTAACAGTCCAGACTGTCCTGGAACTCACTCTGTGGACCAGGCTGGCCTTGAACTACCTGCCTCTGTCTCCCCAGAATGGGGATTAAAGGCGTGCGTCATTCTGTCTGGCTATCCTTGTTTACTTTCTGATCCCACATTGTACTTTGAGGCAGGGTCTCTTGCTGAACCCAGAGCTCACTGCTTCAGCTATTCTCGATAGTCAACTTTCTCTGGGGGAATCCCTGTCTCTCTCTCCGATATCATAAGATTACAGGCAGGCTGCCATGTCCACTGGCTTGTATGTGTTTCCTGGTCCTTATGCTTATTGCAATGCTATGTCCCTGTACCATGTCCCAAGCATCTTTTCTCTTTCCCTTTAAAATTCATGTTTACTTATTTGTTTGTGTATGTGCATGCTTTCATGTGCCCCAGCACACATCTGGAGGTTAGAAGACAACTTGTGGGAGTCATTTTTCTCATTCCAACATGAGGGTTTCAAGTTTCCAACTCAGGCTGTCAGCTTGGCTGCAAGTGCCTCTACCCAGTGAGTGCCCCTTCTTTCTTTGCAATCCTGGGAATGAACCCAGGCTCTTTCACATGCTCAGTAAGCACTCTACCACTCAGCCACACTCCCAGCCCTATCTCCTTTCTGAAAAAAAAAAAAAACATAGAAGGCCAGTTTTCTCCCGGGTGTAGGGTAAAGGATACAGAAGAGAAATCCTCCAGTGGGAAAACAACTAAAAAGGGTGTCCTTGAATGCCAAGGTCTTTTAATCACCTCCCTTTGAGCTCTGACTGGTGGATGGGAAAGGACCTAAGGTCACCTGAGTGGGGGTCCCCTGTAGTTGAGGAACTAGAAACAAATGCCTCCGAGTAAAAGGCTCATCACTCCACTCTGGGTGATGCAGGGATCTCCCACAGAGGGGCCTGAGTCTTCCCAGGCAGAGAGAGGCTTGCCAGGGATCAGTAAACAGGTCCCTACAGAGTGCTCCTCCCCACCCAACTACTTCAGGGAAATTGTCCCCTCTTTCCCACTCATCTCTGGGATCAGTTTTCCTATTTGTAAAATGTCAAGCCCCGAACCTCTTCCATAAGATAGTACAAACCTATCTCAGGATGGGGAACACAGCTTACCTGGCACTCCACCAGTGCCTGGTACACCTGGTATTGCTGCTGGCATTGCAATTGGTCCTCCACCTGGCACCAAGCCTCCCAGGGTTCCAGCTCCTCCAGCACCTGAAGGAGACAAGAATAAATACTAGTGTTCACCTCATCCATCCATCCATTTATTCACCACCACATGTAAATATGTGTGTGTGTATGGATAAGTGGAGAGGGAGGTGGGAGGCAGGACTGCCTAACATCTTCAATGCACTCTTGGAGTGACCTAGTAAACAAGGTACCAATAATCTTAATAGCAAATGGAAATGGTGGAAGAGTTGAGCATGGCTTAGAAGACAGATGGGGGGCTGTGGATTTGCATCTTTGCCCTGGAGGCCCAAGTGTGAGGCTGTTCTGCCCTCTCTCAGGACCTGGGTTCCACAGAGAGAAGAGCATCAGACAGGGCAAAGTTACTCACCATACTTGGCAGCTTTGGCAGCAGCAGCAGCTGCTTGGCTTGCACCTGCAAAGAAAATAGAAGAGCAGGTGGGTACATGGATAGAAGGGTGGGGCAATGGGAAGACAGGTGGACAGGCAAGCAGGGAAATAGGTACATAGTTAGAAAGATGGATAGATGTGTGAATGGGTTGATGGACAGATAGGCAAATGGATGGATGAACAGATGCATAGTTTGATGGATGGATATACAGTTGGATAGATGGGTAGATAAATGGATGGAGACACAGATGGCTGGGTAGATGTATGTGTGTATGTATGGATAGATATATGGACCAACAGGAGATGGGCGATGCGCAGATGTGCAGATAAATGAGATCACTAGGTGGATAGATAAATGGGTGAATAGGTAATAGGATAATGGGTAGGTGAATAGATAAATAGATGAGTGGATAGATAATGGGTTGATAGATAGATGGTTGGATAGACAGATAGATGGACAGAAAGAAGAATGTATGGATTGATAGATAGCCTAGAGTGCTGCTGATCAAGTATCTCACCTTTCCCTGCCCCTAAAGGCTAAGAAGATTACCTCTCTCTTCCTTAGTGCACCAAAACCCACATCCACTTCTCCTCCCCCAGC
This sequence comes from Cricetulus griseus, assembly GCF_003668045.3. Classification (NCBI taxonomy): domain Eukaryota; kingdom Metazoa; phylum Chordata; class Mammalia; order Rodentia; family Cricetidae; genus Cricetulus; species Cricetulus griseus. The sequence continues at coordinate 113,802,398 of NC_048597.1, forward strand.
TTCTCAGAGATGGAACTAAAGATCACAGGGAAGGATACCTCCAAGTCCGGCTCCAGCTCCAACACCATAGCCAGGAAAGCCCCCAGCGCCAACTCCATATGTTGGAATACCAACTCCACCTCTGGCTCCTGTGGATGAGAAAGATTACAATGAAAAGAGACCCCTGTGAGGCTGGGCAAACTCTGGAAGGATGCTCATTGGCTGGGAGCTTCCTTTAAGCTCGTCTTTAAGGACAGGAAACTGGTATTCCTGGGGGTCCCTGACCAGTCTCCTCCATGAAGTGTGAATCTTCGCAGGTTCTCTTTCCTGGGTATATAGGGAAGCATTGCTTTGTAATGGGGAAGTCAGTGGGTTTACTTTTGTCCTTTGAGAGAACTTTGGCCAGAGCATGGAAAGGTAGGGACACAATTTAGACTGAGAATGTCATTCTGCGATGGTCCCATCACTTAGCAACATGGCTTCATTGTAGAAGACAATTGGAGAGACACAATCTATCCTGGGGTCCACTGGCTCCAAGTAGCTCTATCTGGGGCTTTCCTTGGGCACATTGCTCTCCTTTGAGCAAGAGCATGAGGAGTTTTCACTCTGGCAAGTGGAAGCCAGAACAGAGATGTCCAGGGCACTCACCATATTTAGCAGCTTTGGCAGCAGCTTTAGCAGCAGCAGCTGGTGACACAGCCCCTGGAGAGACAAAGGGGACTGAATGTCAGGAGAGAATGGAGGAGAGATGGTCATTGTATATTCCTCTCTCTGTCTGTTACTCCATCTTTTTTTATTATTTGTAGAGCTGAAATGCTTGTTCATTCATCCATTCATCTACTACCCATTTCTGTCTATCCATTTACTGTCTGTCCTTAGATCTCTGTCCATCCACCCACCCACTAGCACTCTGTCCATTTGTAGATTGACAGATACGATAGATAAGTGATGGATGGAAGGATGGAGGAATGAATGGATGGAAACCCATGTATCCATCACCGAGTCGTCCCCTGTTGCAACCATTCACCCATCAGCTTACTCACCCACTGCCTGTCTGTTCATGAGCTTACCATCCCACTGTCCATCTATCTATCAATAGCTTACATTCCCACCTGCCCATCATCAGCTTGTCCATCAGCCTGCCTGTCTATCCATCACCTTAGCCACCCACTTGCCTATGCATCCTTGCAACCATTCATGCATGACCCATGCCCATCTGTTTTTTCACCTACTAATTCATCTTCCCAACCACTCTCGGCCCCCATATTCACTCATTCTTGTATCTATTCAGCCTCTTCTCACTCTCTCATTGATCAGTTTAACTGCTCATCTCTATGACCACTTCTATGGCCACCCACTTGACCATTTGCTGATCTATCCACTTACTCATCTATCTACCATTTACTGAGTATCTACTGAGCTAAGGGTGGGGGCATATTAATGAAAGGCATGGTTCCTGCCCCAGCAGCATGCTGTCAATTAGGAGGGAATTTGTAGATGCTGCTGTTGTTGGAAGTTGTTATAGTCCAAACAGGAGGGGATTAGACTTGGTCAAGAGTATGTATAGATGAAGGAATAAGAAGACTTAGGGAGCATCCAAAATCTTGGCAATACTCTATATTTCTCTCTCTCTCTCCCTCTCTCTCTCTCTCTCTCTCTCTCTCTCTCTCTCTCTCTCTCTCTCTCTCACACACACACACACACACACACACACAAGCACAGAGCCCAACTTACCTGGTCCACCCACAATGCCTGGGCCTCCAATACCAGGGCCCCCAACACCTGGGATGCCACCAACACCTGGAATACCACCAGCACCTGGAATACCACCAATACCTGGGATCCCAACACCTGGGATTCCAACACCTGGGACCCTAATTCCTGGTCCACCAGGTACTAAGCCTCCAGCAGCTCCTGTAGATGGAAAGAGAACTGTCTCAGACTGAGCCTTGTGGGGACCTCTGCAGGCCTCCTAGGGCAGATGATAGGTCATCTTTGGAGACCACAGTCTGTCCTGAGTGCAGGATCATGTGCAGATGGGTTGGTGATTCCTCTACAAGGATCCAACTCATCAGAGAGCAGGGAATGGACCAAGATGGAGCCCAGAGAGACCTCTAGTTTGGATATGTAGCTGGGAAGAACATTATCAATTCCAAAGCAAAATTAAAACATCTACTGTAGGCACCTAGGCTGTGTTTTTTGTTTGTTTGTTTTTATTCTTTTGTTATCATGTTTTATTTTGCAGTACTGGGAATTGAAACCAGGACTTTGCACATGCTAGTACTCTATCATTGAGCCACACCCCAGCCCTCACTGGGGAATTCTAGGCAGGTGCTCTACCACTGAGCCACACCCCAGCCCCTCACTGGGGAATTCTAGGCAGGGGCTCTAACACTGAGTCACACCCCAGCCCCTCACTGGGGGATTCTAGGCAGGTGCTCTACCACTGAGCCACATTCCAGCCCCTCACCGGGGAGTTCATGTAGAGCAAGAGCTGCCTTCCAGGTAGAGTGACCAGGATGGGAGAAAGCCTTCCTTTGGGGAAAGTAAGAGTGTCCCTAGGTGATCAGAGGCAAATTCTACTCCTCTCATGGATCTCCAGTGTTCATGCAGAGCCCCAACCTGCCACTTCTGGGGGACACTCACCATACTTAGCAGCCTTAGCAGCAGCCTTTGCCGCAGCAGCCGCTGCAGGAGTCCCAGCACCTGGAGAGACAGGCACAGAGAGTGAGGTTCTGCCCTGATGGCCCCTCAAGGATACCTCCACCCCCTAGCTGGGAAAAGCATTACCTGCAATACCTCCAATCCCAGGAATTGCACCAGCACCGCCAGGAATGCCACCCCCTCCAACACCAGGGAGAACTCCAGCTCCTCCAGCACCTGCTGGGACAGGGATGGCACCATGTGGCTCCCAGAGCTTCTTCTGAGGCCAGACAGGAAGGCTCCAGGGGTGCCAGCATACTGTGTGTGTGTGTGTGTGTGTGTGTGTGTGTGTGTGTGTGTGTGCATGAGTGTACTTGTGCACATACATGAATGCCAAGGCCAGAGGTTAATCTTGAGTACATTGCCTCAGGAACTTTTTTCTTTTTCCCCTTTTCACATACATGTACAGGTATGTATACATGCATGTTTCTCCATGCATGTGGGAGTGCTTGCTTGTGAGTATTCATGCATCTGTCTGTGCATGTATGTGGAGGCCCAAGGTTGATGTTGGGGAATCATTCTTGATGTCCTGTCATTTTATTCATTGAGGCAGGCTCTCCCATTCAGTGTGACTAGTCTTACTAGCTAGCTTGACTCTGAGGAATGCCCCATTTCTGCCTTCCAAGGTTGGAATTACAGGTGAGCCATTGATCTGGCATCTACGTGGATTTCTGGGGGATCCAAACTCTGGTCCTTATGCTTGCAAAGCATGCACTTTAACTAGGGTGCCATCTCCCCAGCCCCCACCTTGATTTCTGAGACAGGATCTCTCACTTTTCCTTGGACTGTGCCAGCTAGCCTGGCAGGCCAGTGAGTCCCAGGTATCCACCTGTCTCTACCACTCCAGTGCTGCGATTACAAATATGTGCCACCTCACCTGCCTTTTTAATGTGGATTATGTGCCATGGGACTCAGGACCACATGCTTGTGTAGCAAGCACTGTACCAACTGGGTTATCTCCCCATGGCCCTTACTGCCTACTGTTTTGTGAGACAGTCTCAACTAGGCAGCCCAGCTGCCACAGCCTCCTGGAGGGATGCTGGGTTTTTATCCACCATCCTCTCACCCAGGACCAAGCCTCAGCATCTCCAGATGAGCTTGCTTGGGAAGGTTCCTACCCCAGAGTTCTTGGGTTTGCCCCCAAAGTGTCCGTTTCAACACACTTATTAAGCGAGTCCGATGTTCACAGACAAATCCCTTTCTAATCACTGCTACATACTGACAAACCACAAGCTCCGTTCCTTAGGCCAGAGGGGCCCCCAAAGGAATGCTGAAGGCTTCCTTTCCCTGTGTTCCGAAGACTCAGCCAAGTTCAGAATCCAAGTGTCTGGCTGCCTGGCTCTGGCAGTCCCTTTCTCCAGGCTCTCCAGCTCCCAGCTCCCAGCTATTCCCACCAAGCCTGATCTGCCAAGGGGCCTCTGTGCCTGGAGAATTGCCTGGGGGGCCTCTATGGGGCAGGATCAGTTCTTCTTCTAACGTCTGCCCACCAGACGTTAGGGTCTTCTGTCCTCTACTGACCTAGAAACAAGAAGGCCTCCTGGGATGGGGACGGGGGAGAGGACTTTGTTCCTAGTGAGCTGGCCTCTATCTGAAGAGGGGAGAAGATGCCCACTCTGTCTACAGCAAGGACATGGAACCACCACAGCACACCCCCAGCACACCATATCCACAGCTCGGCTGTTCACAGGACTGCGGGCTTGGGGAGGGGTTACACTTTTGTAGTGTATGTGAAATGGATGTATAACATTAAAAAAAATTCTTACACAGGTACTGCCCGTGTTTCTCTCTATCACCATAGCACTCATCCTTTATGCTTGGGTGCCTCCTTCCTCTTTTTTTTTTTTGTTTGTTTTGAGAAGGGCCTCATGTAGTTCAGGATAGCCTCAAACTTGCTATGTAGCAAAGGAATGCCTCAAACTTCCAATCTTCTTGTCACCCCCTCTTAAATGCCGAGTCCTCACACCTGGTTCTTTCTGTCTGACCCACAGGGAAAATTCCACCTATACGCTAAGGTTCTTGAATGACAGGTCACATTCTCCAAGAGGCTTCTCTCATTTTCCACATGGAGAAATAACGGCTCGAGGGACTGTGTCCACATCCCCTGAGATAGGTGGGTGGAGGGAGAAAGGGGTGATGGACGAAGGAAAGGAAGGATGTAGGGATGGAGAGAGGAAGGATCAGGGAGGGACAGAAGGAAGCATAGATGGAAGTGTGGATGGAAGGGTAAAGGATGGAGAGTGGGGTGTGGGAGATGACTGCATGGAGGGATGGGCGTGTGTGCGTGTGTGCGTGTGTGTGTGTGCGCGTGCGCTTGTGTGCGTACGAGTGTGTGTGTGTGTGCGCGTGTGCGCGCGCACGCGAGTGTGTGTGTGTGCGTGTGCGCTTGTGTGCGTGTGCGCGCGAGTGTGTGTGTGTGTGTGTGTGTGTGTGCGCGCGAGTGTGTGTGTGTGTGTGCGCGCGCGCGAGTGTGTGTGTGTGCGTGTGCGCTTGTGTGCGTGTGCGCGCGAGTGTGTGTGTGTGTGTGTGTGTGTGTGCGCGCGAGTGTGTGTGTGCGTGCGCGCGCGCGCGCGTGTGTGTATGTGTGTGTGCGCGCGCGCGCGTGCTTGTGTGTGTGTGTGCGTGCTTGTGTGTGTGTGTGTGCGCGTGCGCTTGTGTGCGTGCGCGCGCGCGCGTGTGTGTATGTGTGTGTGCGCGCGCGCGTGCTTGTGTGCGCGCGCGTGTGTGTGTGTGTGTGTGTGTGTGTGTGTGTGTGTAGTTAGGGAGGGGATAGGTGTGGGAGGAAGTTGGGTAGTATAGACAGATGAATAGGAGATGGATGGAGGGAAAAGAAAGAGAAGAAAAGATGGATGGATGGATGGCCTGAAGGAGGGACGATAATGGATAGAGTGAGGGAAGGGGAGGTGAAGGGATGGATGGATGGAGGGTGGGGTAAGGGAGAGAGACAGCTTTGGAATGATGGATAGAGAGAAAGAGGGATGAATTGGTGGAGAAGAGTGATTGAGGAATAGAGGGGTTGATGGATGATAGGGTATAGATGGATGAAGGAAGGGAGGGAGATATGGAGGGATAGGTAGATAGATGAACGGAAGGAAGGGGGAGGTAGAGCCAAGGGGGAGGTAGAGTCATTTGAAAAAGGGGATAAGAGCCAAGTGGTGGTGGCGCACGCCTTTAATCCCAGCACATGGGAAGCAGAGGCAGGTGGATCTCCGAGTTCGAGGCCAGCCTGGTCTACAGAGGGAGTTCCAGGACAGCCAGGGTTGTTATACAGAGAAACCCTGTCTTGACAAAACAAAAACGGGGGACACAGAAATTATCTGGATTATTATTCTTCTAACCACCACAGGAAAGGGGAGTTGGGGGCCCGGAGGCCAGCAAGGGTCTCCAGAGTACTCACCATACTTCGCTGCTTTAGCTGCCGCTGCTGCTGCCTGAGATCCAACCCCTGGAAGAGGGGAGATGAGGTGACACTAAACATGGTGATGGTGTCCAGGCATCTCCAGAGTCCCATGTTCCCAGCCCCACAGATACCCAGACGTATCTGGGGGCTTCATAAGCCAGTAAAGGCCAGGGAGCTGCCCCAACCCAGATCAGAGTGTAGGCTTTGACCAAGGTCTTCATGCAGGATGGGTAAGCTTGTGTTTTGGATAGTCCCTGGATCTGGGGGCATTAGTGTCTCTTTGGCTGGAAGCAGGTGAGATTTCCCCCGGCCCCTTACCTGTTCCTGTTGGGTAGCCAGCTTTGCCCCCTGCACCAGCCACTCCTGTGAAGAAGATGCTTGGTTGTCTGTCACACAAACCCTGACACTCTGCCCTCTGCTGTCCCACTCATCTGGGGGCTCCCTGGTCACTTCCAACAAAAGTGTACACAGATACAAGTACACATAGGGGATGCCATCCCATTTTACAGACAAAGACAGTGAGGCTTAGAGAAGGAAAAATGCCGCTCAAAGGTATTGTGATAAGAGAGAGGGCCAGGACTGAATGCTAGGCCAAGTCCCCAGTGTCAGACTTTGTTCTTTGAGAATTTTTATTCTAGCACTTTGCCTCTACACCATTCTAGCTGGGTGCTGTCTTGGCCCATGGCTGGGGCCTCAGTACACTTGTCAGGCTCATAGAGCTGGAAAGGGTCAGAGCTCTACAAATCCATGAGGACTTACTTACCATAGGGCAACTTCCCGTTGGTATAGGGCAGTCCATAGCCACCTATGGACAGAGCAAGGGATGGATGGAGAGAAGGATTAGTGCTTGGATGGATAGTTAGGGGAGGCAAAGGGGTGGGAGGAAGGGGTAGGTAGGGTATATGGGTGGATGGAGAGAGGAATGTCTAATGCAGGAGAGGAGGAATAGGTAGAAGAAAGGCAAGATAATGGAGAAAGAAATGAGTAGAAGGAAGAAGTGAATGGAGAGGAATGGATGGAGAGAAGGAGTGATGGATGGATGAGTGGAGGGAGAGGTAAATGGATAAAGGGAAAGAGTGATGGATGGATGGATGGAGAGCAGGAGGACCAGATGCTGAGGAGGGAGTGGGGAGGGGTGATGGATGGAGAGCAGGAGGACTAGATGCTGGGGAGTGAGTGGGGAGGGGTGATGGATGGATGGATGGATGGATGGGTAGAGACACCTTGCTTGCCTCCCATCTTTCTGAATGGATAAACAACTCTCCACAGGTGTCATAATACCCTCTTGAGGGTCATCAGTTGTTAATAAAGTCTATCAGATAGAGCAGGGAGAGGACAGCCACTCGTCTCCAAACCTAAGTCCCAAGATGGTCCCTGTGATCTGAGTGCCTACCTGTGGGCCTGCTCCCCTTGTCAGGACTGATGCTATGGTATGGGTGACAGAGCGACACCAGAGTGGAGAGTCAGACACAGTGACTACAATGCTACTTAAGGTGAGTTTTCCTTTCTTTTTCCCATTCTTTCTCTCTTGGTTTTTTTTTTTTTTTTGCTTTGTTTTGAGGTAAGGTCCCATTCTGTAGCCCAGGCCACTTCCAACTTATTGTGCAACTCACTAGTAGCCCTGACCTCAGGTACTTGTGCAGCCAACTTTTTACTAAGTGAACTGTCTTCCTACCCTATAAATAGTGATGCTCATCCCAGTGTGTAAGGCTGATTTCATAGCAGGAGGCTCAGAAAACCATAATAATGTTATTATTATTATTATTATTATTATTATTATTATTATTATTATTATTTTGGTTTTTCAAGACAGGGTTTCTCTGTGGCTTTGGAGACTGTCCTGGAACTAGCTCTTGTAGACCAGGCTGGTCTCGAACTCACAGAGATCTACCTGCCTCTGCCTCCCGAGCGCTGGGATTAAAGGTGTGCACCACCACTGCCTGTCAATAATGTTATTATTATTATTGTAGTGTATGTTTGCATATGTTTATACGTGTGTGTGTTTGTGTGTGTGTGTGTGCATGGATACCACTTGGTGTGTTTATGTACATACATGTGCACATGTTTGTTTGTGTGTATGAATGGATATCATTGTGTGTTTTCATGTTCATGTGTTCATGTGTTTATATGTGTGTACATATTTGTGTGTATATATATCCCCATATATATACATATATGTGTGTGTATACATGTTTGTATATGTGTGTAAGCATGGATACCACTCTGTGTGTGTATGTATGTATATATATGTGTGTGTGTACATATTTGTGTGTGTATATGCATAAACACTACTGTGTGTGTATGTATATACATTGTACATATTTGTGTGTGTGTATGTATGGATACCACTGTGTGTATGTAGGCATATATACTACTATGTGTGTACATGTTTGTGTGTATGTATATGTACAGACACTACTGTGTGTGTATGTATATACATGTGTACATGTTTGTGTGTGTATGTAGTCATGGATACCACTGTGTGCAAATGGAGTTCAGATGACAACCTCAGGTATCAGCCCTCACCTTCCATTTAATTGAGGAAGGGTCCCTTGTTGTTTGCTGCTGTGTACACCAGGCTAGCTGGCCCATGAGCTTTCAGAGATTCTCCTGTCTCTGTGCCCCATCTCATCATGGAAGCACTAGGATTACAGGTACATGCTACTGCAGCCAGCTGCATGTGGGCTCTGAGGATTCGAACTCAGGTTTTCACACTTGTGAAGCGAGTGCTTACCCACTGGACCACCTCCCTCCATCCTGATCAAGCATCTTGAAACCCAACTCTGGCTTACCTGGCAGCTTTGGCGCTTTGATGGGGTAACCCAGTGGGACACCAGGCTGCTGTCCCCCAAAGGGCCCAACTCCTGCAAGAATAGAGAGGGTACATCAGTCCCAGGCCTCATGGTGGCAGTTTCTTTTCATGATCCTGGCTGTCAGCCTACTCTTTCCAGATGGAGTGAATTCATTCCCTATGGTACTCTGAAACTGTCCTGCCTAGCAGGCCTCATTGTCCCTTCATCATGGGTCAGGGAAGTGCTCCCCAGAAATAAGCTAATGACTGGCAGGAGTGGAGAGACACACTCCTACACTCATCTGTGCTGACCTTAGGGCACTTCGGGTATTTCGTGCATTTTGGATTCACACTGATGGACTTTGGGTTAGAGCAATGGTTCTCAACCTTCCTAATGTTGGGACCACTTTAGTTCCATTCCTCATGCTGTGGTAACCCCAACCATAAAATTATTTTCATTGCTACTCCATAACTGTCATTTTGCTGCGGTTATAAATCATAATGTAAATATCTGATATGCTGGATATCTGATAAGTGATCATTGTGAAAGGGTCATTCAATCCCGAAAGGGGTCGTGACCTACAGGTTGAGAACCACTGGGTTAGGCGATCATGGCCTGGAACTGATGACACTTTGGTAGAAGCCTGGCTTTTGTTTTGTTTTGTTTTGTTTTTTAATTTTTAGAACGTGGAATATGGGGATTGATCTTAGGTCCTCATACTTGTGTGATAAACACTCCACCAAGGCAGCTAAGAGATATGAGAGAGATGGGCAGGATGGCTAGGTTTCTGGGAGTCTAGCTCACCTAGGGAGAGCAGCTTCAACTCACCTGGGATTCCAGCAAAAGCACCACCTCCACCTGCAAAGACAAAGAACTGCCACTGGTCCACACTCCCAGCCCCTCCCTAGGGGAGTCTAGGCAAGAGCTCCACCCCTAAGGCTCATCCTGCTCCCATTCATTCAGTAGTTTTTTGTTTGTTTGTTTTGTTTTTGTTTTTTGAGACAGGGTTTCTCTGAGTAGCTCAGGCTGTCCTGAAACTTGGAGACCCACCTGCCTCTGCCTCCTAAGTGCTAAGATTAAAGGCATATACTACCACTGCCTGGCTTACTAGGGATTTCTAAGCAAGTGCTCTACTACTGAGCCATACCCCTCAGCGCTCTATTTACTTTTAATTTGAAACAGTGGTAAACTAAACTGCCCAGGCTGGCCTTGAACTTTCAAGCCTCCTGCCTCAGCCTCCTGAGTTGCTTGGGATTATAGACCTATGCCATTAGGCCAGGGTTACTCTTCAGGGTTTCTGAACAGCATTCTGCCCTTCCTAGCCAGCAGAAGCAGGGCTGGGACATAAGAAGTAACTCCCTGTTCCCACAGAAGTCCCCAGATAAGCCTAGAATCTCAAGGTATCCCTTACACCCAAGGCCAGCTCAGCCTGCAAGCTGACAGAGGATCCTACCCTGGCCCCAGCACAGCTGGCGATACATACCTGGAACCTTAGCCTTGACTCCTGTGCCAGTGGGAACTCCAGGGAGCACCCCCACACCTGGGAACCGAGCTCCTGAGCAGCAAAGACATGGGTGACAGTGAGGGAAGGAAACTCTGCTTGGCAATCCATGCCCACCTTCTGACTATTAACCAGTCTATCTCAGTACTGATGGCCGATCACAGACATGACTCACACACAGGGCAAGGAAAGTAAGTACCACTTTGTGTGGACTTTCTTCCCCTAGGTGGCTCTAGCTCAGAGGATTTTATTTATGTATTTATTTATTATTTTTTAGTGGTGTTGTGAATTGAATTTAGGGTCACAAACATGCATCAACCCCTCACTGGGGTATTCTAGGCAGGTGCTCTACCAATGAGCCACACCCCCAATGCTCTTCTTACCTTTTGAGACAGAGGCTGGCTGTTACCTGGGCTAGACTTGAATTTCTGATTCACCTATCTCAGCCTTCCAAATGGTTGAGGTAGCATGCATGTGCCACTAGTCCTGGCTGGAAGATCTGACTTTTAATCCCAGATCAACTGAGTTCAATCTCAGCCTCTGTGGACCTCAACTGTAAATTATAGATCCAGGAGAAAAGGCACAGAAATCTATAGCCACATATTTTGAATGTGTCTGATCGAAGAAGCTAACTAAGCAGGATGGGGGTGAGTTAATACTTGGATGGGAGAAAGCATAGAGGCCCAGCCAGTGTGATGTGCCTCATAGTGGCTACCTCTCAATGGATTGGAATCTGCAGAACTCTCCCGCCTCTCCTGCCTCCCCTGGGGCTTGGCTGCCTCAACCAGGAAGGAAGGGGTGCTCTGTCAGCAAATCCCTGAATCTGGGCTTTTGGGGGATTTCAGGAGGCCTTGCTGGTGGGGAGGTAGGTCCTGGCAGGGAAAGAAGTGAGGGACAGTTCTTAGGGGTCTCCTGTAGGGCAGACTTCCTGGGCGTGCCAATGACTCAGGGCTTTTGGGAAAAAGCTGGCTACACTAGGGACTCCATCTGTCCTCTGGGGATGGTTTTAAGGCTGTGATGAAGATGTTGGCCTGGGGTGAGGGATTGGGTGGGGCTGGGGAAGCTGACCTTTGTTGCCAAGGACCTAATGTTCATTAAGTTGAACTTGGACACTTAGGGAAGCAGCTACTGGCCTCAGCTGGTCTTAGCTTCAAGAGGAGGGGGAACCAGAGGCTACATTCCCAACTAATTTTCTTTCTTCCTTTTTTTTCTTTCTTCCTTCCTTTCTTTTTTTCTTTCTTTCCCTCTCTCTATTTTTCCTTTTTTTTCCCCTTTCTTTCTGATAGAGTCTTATGTAGTTCAGGCTGGTCTAAAACTTGTTATGTGGCCAGGGATGACCTTGAACTTAGGATCCTTCTGTCCCTACCTCCCACATGCTGGCATTATAGGAGCACATCACCATAAATGGTTTATGAAGTGCTGGGGATGGAACCCAGGGCTTCGAGTATGCTACGCAAGCACTGTATCCACCGAATCATCCTCAACCTACTCTTTTAAAAAATTATCTTTATTTTGTGTGTATGGTATTTTGCCTGGGTGTATGTCTGCATACCGCATGCATGCCTGTGCCCTTGGAGAACAGAAGAGTCTCAGACAGTTGTCAGAGGCCATCTGGTGCTGGGAATTGAACCCAGGGTCCTTTGGAAGAGAGCCTGTACCTTTAATCATTGAGCTACCTCTTTAGCTCCACTTTTTGTTTTTTGAAATAGAGTCACATTATGTAGCCCAAGCTGGCCTCAAACATAAGATCCTTATGCCTCTGCCTTCAAAGGGCTGGGATTAAATGCATGAACCCCCACACCTGGCTTATGTGATGCTGGGGATGGAACCCATCCTAAGTAAACACTGTATCAACTGAGCTAAGCCCCAGCCCATCCCTCTTGCTCTCACCTGTGCCTGGGAGCACTCCACCTGGATATACACCTGGAAGACCAACACCTGGAGGCAAAGGAACAAGAAACTTTAGCAGAGGTTCTGTCATCCCACCAGATAGCAGCAAGTGGTCTTGGACTTGCAAGTCAGTGTGCCTGCTGGGGAAGCTAGGGACAGACATAGCATGACCACAGCCCTCTCTGCTCCATGGCAGAGAGCCGGCACATCCTTTGGAGCACTGATTTAACTGTCTTCGGAGCCCACAGCCTGTTTACGCAGCCCAGCCAGCCCACCTCAAGTCTAAAGGCTTCCAGATGTTCGCCTTTTATTTAACCTGAAGTCACTTCCTAAAGAGCATGGGGCCAAATGAGCACCAGATGGGGGTGCCGCAGGCTGCTGGGCTCCCCTCCAGCTCTACCGGGAACAGCTGTGGGCCCTTCTGTTCTGACTCAACATTTAAAACCTCAGTTTCCCTATCTGTGATCCAGAGCCCATCTGTGAGGTCTGTTTTTGCTCCAAGATCATAGAGATTTTTAGAAGCCAGGCTCAAGTCATTCAGCCCCATTGCTCGAACAGGTCTGTCTGCTTTGAATCCGGCAGATACGGTTCCCTTCATCCTCTAGTGTGTTGGAGGTGGGGAGGGCTCTGACCTCTGCAGACTCCTAGACCTCTGACCTCAATCTAACATCTAACCTTCATCCCCGCCCCCCCACCCATAGATTCTGCACTGACCAGGAACTTTTCCAGGCTTTCCTCCAGCTCCAACTCCAGCTCCGACTTGGGGCACCACAGCACCTGAATGGAAGGGATTGCAGAGCTGATTCCACTCAGGCCTGCAGGCACCACCTTGCATCACTCAAGTCCAGCCACCATACCTGTTGATACTCCTAAGCCACCAGGGACACCGCCAACTCCAACACCACCAGGGATGCCACCAACACCAACACCACCAGGGACGCCACCAACTCCAACACCACCAGGGACGCCACCAACTCCAACACCACCAGGGACGCCTCCAATTCCACCAAGCCCAGCCCCTGCATAGCCAGAAGCAGGAGAGTTCAGGGGTCAGACAGGGACTGTGCCTTAAGGTCTCGTTCTGTCACCAAGCTACTTCAAGGCTGGGTACAACTAGCTGCCCATATCATCTCCTCAGGGGAGGAAGAGCCCCCCGCCCCACCCCTCAATTCTATCTCCTAGGTCTGGATGAGGGAGAGTTCTCTGAGAATTTCAGGGTCTGGGAAAGCCAAGGGGCTGATGGAACTCTCCCTAAAACATGTCACTCACCAGCTTTGGCAGCAGCTTTATAAGCAGCAGCAGCCCCTGCTGCTCCTCCAGGCACCAGAGCTCCTGCCCCTGGGTAGGCACCTGCAGGAAAGGCTCCCAGACCTGTGGAGAGAGCATAACTGAAGTCCCAAACTGCCATGCTCAGTGGGAGTCACCGAACCTCAGCCCAGCCTGGACCCTTTCACTCAGGAAGAGTGTTCAAGATCCTATGTCCTCTGAAGGAGTTCAGTGTCACATGGTGGCCCCTGCTCACCAGGATGGGAGCATGTGTTAGAGCAATGGGCTGTGACCCTTTTGGGGTGGAATGACCCTTTCATAGGGATTTCCCAAGACCATTGGAAAACACGACTTTTACATTGCGATTCATAAGTAGCAAAATTACAGTTATGAAGTAGCAATGAAAATAATATGGTTGGGGGTCACTATATATGAGGAACTGTATAAAAGGGCCACAGCATTAGGAAGATTGAGAACCACTGTGTTAGAGGGTTCCTATGCTCAGCCTCACAAAGCTGTGTGAATCCTTTAGTTCTTGAGACAAAGTCTGGCTATGTATGTAGTCCAGGCTGGCCTGGAAATCACTATGTAGCTGGGGATAACCTTGAACTCTTTGATCCTCTGCTTCCCAAGGGCTTGGGTTCACAGGTACTTCACCACATCTGGCTTATACAGTGCTGGAGATGGAAGCCAGAGCAAGCAAGCCCAGTCTCTCTCCATATATATATGCATCTAGCCGAATTGGAACTTTTTATGCAGACCAGGCTGGCCTTGAACTCACAGAGATCTTCCTGCCTCTGCCTCCTGAGTGCTGAGATTAAATGTGTCTGCTACCATGCCCAGCCTCAATATTTTGCTTTTAGAGACAGGGTCTATATAGCCAGGCTGGCCTGGGACTTGCTATATAGCTCAGGCTGGCCTTGAACCTCATATCATTATGCCTTAGTCTCCCAAGGGCTGGTATTCTAGCCATGTGCCACACCATTCCTGGTCCCCAGATTGCTCATATGCCTTTTCTGGTGGGCAGATCTACCCCTGGGACCCCAGAAGATGCCTCTCCAGTTTCATCTCTGTATCACAACTGTCCCCCTGGGTAGCTTCTTGGAACAGGTGACATTGGTGTCATTCTTCATCCATGTTCTCATCAACGCCTGGCTCCTACTCTGTGCCCTAACTTATTTACCCCAGGCGGGGCCCTGGGCTGGAGTGATAGTCTGGCATCTTTTTCAGGTGTTCACACTAACCTGCCCCAGGGCCAGCACCTGCAAGTCCTCCAGGACCTGTGAAGAGGAGAGAGGAAGAGAAGTCAAGGGCATGGGTTTCACACCTGGGCTCCATGCAAGATGGCTGTCCTCATGGAATGGGGTGGGCGTGGGTGTCTAGGCTGGTCCCTGTATCTTTAGTACTGTGGTAGTGGAGGGCATATGGTCCTGATGAGTCTGCAACCATCAGATGGTGGTCAAATGCTATGGGTGGCGCTGACATGTTTGTCTCCAACAAGTGTGATTAGCCTGTGCACCTCCTAGGATGACGTCCCTCCCAGGCCATCCCTCATCCTTTCCAGGCCAGCCTTGCTCCCCTTGGTAGCTGTCAACACAGGCATCTTCTCTGCTTTCGTGATGGTATGTCCTGACACAGCCCCCTCCCCTCACCCTGCATCTGTAAATGTGCCTCCTCCCACTTTTTTGTTTTTGTTTTCCTGCTTTTTTTTGTTTTGAGGCAGGGTCTCATGTAGCCCAGGCTTGGCTCAAACTGACTATGTATCTGAGGATGACCTTGAACTTCTAATCCTCCTGCCTCTACCTCCCAAATGCTGGGATTTTAGGAAGTTACCAGAAAGCCCTGGTTATGTGGTACTGGTGCTGGAACTCAGGACTCTATGCACCCTAGGTTAGGGCTATATAAACTGCGCCACATCCCACATCCTGGGAGTCCTTTCTGTACAACACATAGCCATCCTTCCATCTAGAATCCTCCTTGCTAAGATCCATGAAAAGCCAAATGGGTCCCTCTGGCTCTCTCTTTTCCACATCTGGGCCCGATCATTCCTTCTCCTCCTCCAGGAGACATTCCATGGCCTTGGCCTTGACCGATGGGCCCAGTTAGGTTGGAGTTTTGGAGGTCTGCCTTGGCAGGTTTGTTTCCAATTATGGGAAAAATCTCTCTTGCCAGCACCAGCTCTGGTTGTGGGGTCGAGAGTTGTAGGGCAAAGTTCTCTAAGGGACCTCCCAAAGCATAGAGTCTGCTGAGCCCTGAGGAGGGGGTCTACCTGGCTCTCACTGGATTGCATCTTTCTTCTGACTAAGTAGCGATTGCCAGGCATATGTAAAAGTCCTGGTTCCATCTCCAGTATCACAATATATATATATATATATATATATATATTGTGATATACATATATATGTCTATATTACAGATATCTATAAGATGGGCCTGTAGTATGGTATGGTAGAGTGGGCAGAGACTGGGGTTTCCTGGATCAATCATTTTCTGGTCTCACCTCCCAGACTCCCCCCAATTTTGTTAACATCTCTTGTCAAGCTAGCTCTCAGATCTTTCCTGTCCAATGGAGGGGCTGAGAGGACAAGACTGGACAGGAAGTAAGAAAGAATGGGGTGAAACTTGGGGGCTGGCCTAGTCTCTACTGTTACCTCTCTCTACCAACAGCTTATCCAGTTTACCCTCATCACTTGCTACCCTCTGCGTTTGTTGTCTTTTGGACTCACCTGCTCCAAATGCCCCCAGAAGACCTGCGCCTGGAGATGGAGAAAGAGTTAGAGTCTGATCACAGCTGGGAGCCCAGAGTCTTACTTGCCTGTCCGCTCCTTCTCTTTCTTAGTCAGAAAGTTCTAGACTCGGGTTCTGTTGCCCCTTGCCATGGTCAGTGTAGACAAGACAGTCGCCATAACTTTCTCTAAGCCTCAGTTTCCCTTTCTTTTTTATTATTTTTTAAATGATAATTTTTAAAATATTTTATTTTTTAAAATTTGTGTATTTGTATGTGTCTGTTTGTGGGTATGTGCACATGAGTGCAGGTGCTCATGGATGCCAGAGGTGTCAGATCCCCTGATAGGCCACTATGGGCTGCCTGGGAGCTGAACTTGGGCCCTCTGTAAGAGCAGTATGTTCTCTTGATCACTGAACCATCTCTCTAGTCCCTAAAATGATAATCTTTAAAAGATTTATTTATTTATATTTTATATGTATGAGTGTTTTGCCTGCTTGTGTGTATGTGCACCGTGTGTGTGTGTGTGTGTGTGTGTGTGTGTGTGTGTGTGTGTGTGTGGTGCTGGTGAAGGCTAGCAAAGGAAGTCTAATTCCCTGGAATCAGAGTTACATATGAACTGCTATGTGCATGCCAGGAACCGAACCCCTGTCCTCTGCAAGTGCTCTTAATTGCTGCGCCATCTCTCTAGTTTCCCCTACTTTTCTTTTTGAGACAGGGTTTCATGTAGCTCTCACTGGCTTTCAACTCAATAGGCAGCCAGTATGAACTTGAACTCCTGATCCTCTGGTCTGTGCCTTTTGTGGTTGCTGAGATTACAGGCACATGCCTCCAATGCTTTATTACGTGGTTCTGGGGAGGGAAGCTAGGGATTTGTGCATGCTAGGCAAGTGCTCTACTAACCGAAGCACATGCTCAGCCCCATTTTTTTTTTCTTTTTGAGAAGGGTCTCACCATGTAGCCCTGGCTGGCTGGCTGGCCTGGAACTTGCTATGTTGACCAGACTGGCCTTGAATTCAGTTATCTGCCTGTCTCTGCCTCTCAAATGCTAGGGTTAAAGGGTTAAAGGCATGTGCCACTATGTCTGCGTGTTTTTTTTTTTTTTTCCCTTGCTTTTTGCTTTCTTGACTTAGGGTCTTACTGTCTAATTCAGGCTGATCTTGAATTTGTATATAGCTCAGACTAGCAGACTAGCATTGAACTGGTGATTTTCCTGCCTCAGTTTCCACAATACTTAACTCACTCTGTAGCCCTGGTTAAGCTTGAACTCACGATCCTCTATCCTCTATCTCTTGAATGCTGGGATGATAGGCTTGTGCTACTATGCTTGGTTAATATGCCCATCTATTTGCGGCTTCCCTACCTTCTTGGGGCCACCGAGCTTGTGAGCAGGAAGCACCTACTGCGAGCAACCTGCATGGGTGTCCCGTGGATACTCATCCTGGCTCTTTCCCGTCCTTGCATACCCCTTGTTTGTAGTGACTGGCCAGGCAGCTGGTCTCCAGCTGGTGCTCTGGGTATGGGCAGTGCTGGCTCCCAGCTGCCTGGTCCCCCACTGAGAACTCAGGCAAGGAGGGGCCAGCCTACAGCACCCACATGGAGGAACAGCTGCCAAGCCACCCACCCTTGCTCCCACGGGATTAGTTGTTCCCAAACACGGTCTGTACAATCCTGCACCCCATCCCATCCTGCTTGGGCAGGCCCGGACATCCCTCTAGCCAGGATGTGGGGACCTTCATTGGGTTATTCATGGTGGCTTGGCCAGGCCTGTTACAGATTACAGTCTATACTGGGGCTAAAAGATGATCATAGGAACTGGACCCACTAGTACATGCCTGCCATTTCAGCTACTCAGCAGGCTGAGGCAGGAGGATCTACATTTCAAAGTCTGTCCAGGCTATATAGTTCAAGGTCAGCCTGGACAACTTAATGAGACCCTGTATTTTGATACACAAGTGCGTGAAGGCACTTGTCACTAAGCCTGATGACATGAGTTCAATTATTGGGCCCCACATGGTGGGAAGAAGAGAATAGTGCTCCAAGATTGTCCTTTGACCTCCACAGGCACACTGCGGTGAATGAATAGTCTGCCCATAAATAATATATTTAATATATTAATAATAAATAAATATACAAACCAATAAATAAAGCTAGTTTTTGAAGAAATGTAAAAAGAGGTCCAGGGATATAGTTCAGTGGTAGAGTTCTTGCCTCACATATATCAGACCCTGAGTTCCTTCCTTGGTACCACAAGGAGAATTAACAAGCCACAGGGTCTCCTGACTTTACAAAACTCCCTACCCTTAGAACACAGCTTGCCCAAATGCCCTGTCCTTTTCCTTCCTTGCTGGCCCTGGTCCCGAAGTTTCACAACTCCCATCGGCTTCAGTGACGGGGAGTCTGCTTCTCACACATTCATTAGTAGTTGGATCATCTGTCACAGGGATTTTGTAAGAGGAGCTGGACATCTGAACTGTCCGGGAGCATGTGACTTTGGAGCTAGGGTGGCAGGCACTGGGTGGAGATGCACATGCCACACAGAGAGCATCACACACAGGGGAGGGGTGTCGATATGACTGGGATACAGTTTGGTGTGTGTGTGTGTGTGTGTATTAAGAGGGATGGAACACAAAGTTTCCAACATGCTACCCTGAGCCACACCCCAGCCCCTCACTGGGGGATTCTAGGCAGGGGCTCTACCACTGAGCCACATCCCAGCCCCTCACTGGGGGATTCTAGGCAGGGGCTCTACCACTGAGCTACATTCCCAGTATTCATTCTACTTTTTATTTTGAGAAAGGTCCCTGCTGTCTATCTGAGGCTGACCTCTCTAACTCAGAATCCTCCTCTCTCAACCTTGTAAGTAGCTAAGATAACAGACACACACCACCAGACCATGGCCTCTACCTGCTTCTTATCCAACAGTGTTTCATTGAGAGACCCTTCCCCCGCCTTGCCACCTCCTCAAAGCTGATGGTGATCACTGCTGGCAGATCCCAGCACTATTGATAAAACAGAGCTGTTTTTTTTTCCTTCTAGAAAATTCCATGGTCTAGACACAGCTGGAAGGAGGCTGGTAACAGGTAGGGAGGCCATCTGGGGCCAGGGTCAGGGTTAGCTTAAAGTTGAGCTCACACTTGGGTTAGAAGTCAAATGTCTAGAATAGTGCCTGGGGTCTTCCATTCTAAGTGCTGCCTTACAGGGGACCATGGGGACCTTAGATGGCTGCTTTGCTGAAACATCAGGGTTGTTTCTTGGGCTATGAGCAAAGGGCAATCTTCGAGAAGCAGGACACAGGCCGGTGAACTGCCTCTATCCTCCTGTCCCTAGCCAACTTGTGGCCTGAGTCTAGCTTGCTGATACCTGGGGACTTTTGCTTTCTACGGCTCCTTCCTTTCAGCTAACTTTCCAGGCATTGCTCTGTGAATCTTACCTTCCCCATTTCAGGGGCCTTACTTACATCTTACCTGGTTTAGGTGGTTTTCCTCCAGGTCCCAGAGCTGCAGAGGGAAGAAATGATGATAAATGGCAGGGAAGAGGTGATTCACCCTGCTCCTTTTTGGTCTGAGACAGGGTCTCGTCATAGCTCAGGCTGGTCTCAAATTCATGATATAGGCAAAGATGACTCTGAACTCCTGAATCTCCTACCTTTCCTCCCAAGTTCTGGTATTATAGACATGTACCCCCTCTCATCTCTTAGAACTTATCCATTGTTTAAGCCTGTCCCACAGCAGAGGGTGAGGGCTACATATGGATCTCTTTCCCAAGTGCTAGAGTAGATATCCAGAGAGTCCTTTTGCTTAATACAGAGCCCCTGGGAGCCCATCTTGCCCTCTGGATTTTTGGTTGAGTGATATTTCTCAGTTTGTTTTGAGACTGTGTCTCACATAGCTCAGGTTGGTCTTGAACTTGCTATGTAGTAAAGGGTGACTCTGAACTCTTGATTCCCCCAGCTTCCACCTCCTAAGTGCCAGGGTTATAGACAATGCACAGACATCTCCAGCAATTTCTCAGTTTTTTTTTTTTCCCAAAAGGAGTTAATCTCCATCTGGCAAGAATGTTAAGAGAGGAGATCAAAGAAAATACAAAAGTAGGTAGGGGCCATGAAGGAAATCAACAAAGATAGAGGGCCCTAGAAGGGACATCAGAGTTTTGTTTTCAAGCAGGTCTCTTTCCCAGAGGATGCTCAACCTGTATAACAAGGACCCTTAGTTGCTGGGATCTCTTGAAGACCTCAGGTCTAATGATGTGTGTTGTGGGTCATGATGGTAGCCAAATCCTTTCACTGAGGAGTCTAAGGCTAGTTTCTTACCTCCTCCTCCTCCTCCCAGGCCTCCAATACCAGCCCCTGTTTCATTGAGAGAGAGAAATCAATTAGTATCCAGATGAGCCATACTCCACCATCCACTGTCAAATTCTAGCTGCAGAACTTTGGGCAAGTTAACTCCTATTACCCTCAGTTTCTTTTTCTGTCTTTCTGGCTCAATAGCCTCATGTCAGTTTGTCCTAGGATGGAACTAGAGGGACTTTTCACTTCATGTCAGTTATTATTATTATTATTTGGGTTTTTTTTGAGATATGGTTTCTCTGTGGCTTTGGGGGCTGTTCTGGAACCCACTCTGTAGACCAGGCTGGCCTTAAACTCACAGAGATCCTTCTGCCTCTGCCTCCTAAATGCTGGGATTAAAGGCGTGTGCTATCACTGCCCGGCTCACGTCACGTCAGTTATTTTCTTTTCATTTTTCATGTATGTGTGTCTGGTATGCGCGAGCATGTGTTTGTGTGTGTGCGCGCGTGCCTGCACATGAGTGTGCATGTGCGTGGAGGCCCAGAGTTGATGTCTAGAGTCATGGTTCATCGCTCATCCACGTTATTTGTTGGCATGGGGTGTCTCAATCAAACCCAAAGCTGGCCAATGTGGGTAGCTAGCTCGTTCAGCGACTACAGGCACTCACCACAACCCCTGGTTCATGAGGTGCTGGGGCTTCACACACACAAGGCAAGCACTCTATCAACTGAGCCACATCCCCAGCTTAGTTGCTCTATTTCTCTTTTTTGTTATTTGCCTCCGGCAGATTGCCAGGAGTGGGATTAATGCTCTGAGGACTGTGAACCTTCCAATGACAGGAATGTGTGAAGGCGCCAGCCTCCTGACAGCAGGGACTATGCTCATCTTGTACAGTATTTATGCTCCTAATAGCTGTTCCGTCAGCAGCTTTCTTTAGGGTGGAGCCTGGGGCTTGCTATGCAGCTCAAGCTGGCTTTGAACTCTTGACTTTCTCCATGTCTGGGGTGCTACTGTTAACAGATGTGTGCCTTCACATCTCCCTCCATTAATTACATCACTTCTTTTGAGGCAGGGTCTCTCAATAAAATAAGAACTGGGGGCATGATACAGCAGCTCTCTCTATAGCTAAGGATGACCTTGAATGTCTGTCCTCCTGAGTGCTGGGACTACAGGCATGCACCACCATACCTGGTTCATGCAGTGCTGGGGGTGGGACCCAGGGTTTCACACATGCTAGGCAAACACGCTGCTAATTGAGCCACATCCCCAGCCTGGCTCTTCTTCAGGTCCTCAGTGGTGGAAATCTAAATGTGATAGCATCTCTGGCCTGTGAAATAGCTCAGTGGGTAAAGCTCACTTGCTGCCAAGCCCAACATATTGGTTTCCGTTCCTGGAACCCACATGGTGGTAGGAAAGACTCCCAAACATTGTCCTATGAAGCTGGGCATGGTATCACACACTTTTAACCCAGCCCTCCAGATAGAGAGTCAGGCAGATCTCTGTGAGTTCCAGGCCAGCCAGGGATACCTAGTGAGACTCTGTCTCAAGAAAAAAGAACAAAGAAACAACCAAACAAAAAAGTTGTTCCCTGACCTCCATATGGCAAGCCCTAAAAATAAATGTAATAAAAATATTTTAAAATATTCTATTTCTCATGAACAGTCTGTCCTCATCTGTCATACATAGGTGTGTGGAAACTTCATGTACATTACCTGGATAATAGACTCCTCCAGGAACTCCCCCAGGCACAGCTCCTGGAACCCCTAGAAGGAAGGAGGTAGACTCTTTGATTAGTAGAGTTTATCAGATTTTTTTTTCCACCTGAGAGGGGGTTTCACTATGTTGTGTAGCCCTGGCTGTCCTGGATCTCACTCTGTAGATCAGGCTGTTCTCAAACTCACAGAGATTGGCTTGCCTCTGCCTCCTGAGTGCTGAGATTAAAGGTGTGCACCACCTTTGCCTGGCATCAAACATGTTTTAATGAAGATAAAGAATCATGGAATTGTCTATATAGACCAATGTCTGAGGCTAAACAGCTGCTATTTACATATTATTTTTGATCCTTTTCTATGTATGTGTGCTTAGCAAGCACTCTGCCACTGAGCCATGTCCCCAGACCTCACTAGGGGATTCTAGGCAGGTGCTCTAGGATTGAGTCATAACCCCAGCCCCTCACTGGGGGATTCTAGGTAGGGGCTCCCAGCCCCTCACTGGGGAATTCTAGAGAGACATTCTACCACTGTATCATGCCCCCAGTTCTTATTTTATTGAGACAGGTTCTCACTATGTAGTTCAGACTAGTCTTGACCTTGCAACACCCTACCCCCACCAGCACTCCTGAGTAGCTGAGACTATAGGCATGAGCCACCACACCTGGCTTGGCATTTTTTCATTCTTCTCAAAGTGTCTCAATGAAGTTGGAGGGGCAGAAATTTGGAATGTGGTTCCAGCAGGCTTGAAATCAGGCCCAGAGAGGTTAAGGGAAGTGGCTGGGGCCACACAGCTGAATAAACATGAAGCCTGGAATGAACCCAGGGCACTTCTCTGAGCAGGAGGCTTAACACTGTTGAAGAGAGGGGACCCTGCCTGTGGTTTTGCCTGGGCACTGGTCAAGGGACTCTGCCTACATGTTTTGCCTATGACTTTGCACAGAGCTGGGCAGTTCTAAGAGGGCAGGTTGGGTATTGATACCAATTAGGAGCTGTAGCTGCTGCTTGGCATTAGCCATTCCCATTCTGGTAGGATAGTGAAAGGTCAGTGTCCCTAGCCCCTGGGCAGCTCTTGGCCCCTGGGTGGGGTTCTGGCCATCTGAGCCAGGGTTGTTTTGGGAGGCGCCAGGGACTGGAGGGGGTGGGAACCCCATGAATGATCAAATCAAATAGTTTCCTAAGTAACAGTTAATTCCAAGCCAAGGTCACGAGTTCAGTCTCCAGGGACCAGCCAAAGCTCTTTTTGGGGATGCTGGCTCTGGAGCTGTAGTCATGGCAACAAATGGAGACTCCTATACTGAGCCATGACCTCTAATCTTGACAAGTCACCTTGTCACTATGGCCCAGCTCTGTTTTGCTGAAGGGAGCCCAAGAGTCACATGACAGACGGCACAAGGTGGGTGCCAGACAGTAATGTAGCTTTACAGGGGGTTCAAGGAGACCGCTCAGCCAGATGTCTGTGTGTCTGGCCTGGGAGACTCAGTGACAATACACAGCTGGGCCTGCCTGGTCCCTGGACCTTGTCAGCCACAGCAGGTTTGGGAATGTCTGGCTGCCATGGGCAGATTTTGCTAAAGTCCTGGCACTACCACCTCCTGGGGGCTGTGCACCCTCCCTTCTCAACCCGCTAGAGATAGAAAGTCAGGCCTGGATAGTCTGAGCAATCTGCTCAGAGCTTGGGGCGCTCAGGGAGGGGTGGCCAGAGGGGGTTGAGTCTGCAGGAAACAAGCCTTCTAGCATTGTCCTGAGCTGCCAAGCACACATGGCTCCCCCAGCCTTTGATGCCCTCCCAGGTTCTGGCCTCCAGCTCTGAGCTCTGGGCAGGGAGGGTCTCTGCCTCTCTCCTGTACTCTCTCTACTTCTTTTCCTGTTCTTTCTGTTCCCCAGCCCCAGAGCTGCCCCAAAGGAACAGCAGGGACAATGTGGTGGGAACAGTGAGGGGACTCAGGGCACAGGCCTCTGGCTTCTCTCCCAGCTCCTCATTTGATGTGTGATCTCAGGCAAGAAACTTCATCTCTGCAGTGCTGGGGTTACAGGCTTGTGCCACCCAGCCTGCTTTATCCCAGGGCTGGGAATAGAACCCAGCATGCACTCTGCCAACTGAGCCATATCCCCAACTGAGCCTCATATGTCCAAAAGCATTCAGATGAAAGAGGATGGGCCTAGTCACACCCGGCACAGAGAGAAATCGCTAAAAGAAAATGCTGGTGATCTTGGGTTCCATGTTTTCTCTTAGTACATGGCTAGGGCCAGGTATACAATAGGTACTCAATAAATGGTGAGGGAGGCAGGCAGAGGGATTATGTCTGATTTGTTTCCTCACTCTCCCCACAAGACCCCTGGGAGTGGGCTTGCTGAACCCCTGGACTGACTGAACCCTCTCTCCTAGAGTTCTGTTTTCTGACAGGCCACCTATGACCAGGCTCCTTCCTGAGGAGGCTGTCATTTCCCCTCTCTCGGCTTTTCTCTCTCCGCTTTCCACAACCATGCTTCATAGCCCAATAACATTGGTCCACCTTCACACCCAACCCAGGACACCCCAGATAGCTGGAATTTTGTTTTGAGACAGGATCTTACTGTGTAGCCTAAGCTGGTTTTGAACTTGAGATTCTCCAGCCTCAGCCATTAGGGTGGTGGGATGGCAGGAGTGTGCCACCAGGCCTGGCTTGAGTTTTTGATTCCTGTTTTTCACTGAGAAAATGGAGAAGGCTGAGTAGCTGCCATTATCTTGGCTGCCAAGCCTGATGACTTGAGTTCAATCCCTGGAACCCATATGGTAGAGGGGAAGAGCTGACTCCCCGTAGTTGTTCTCTGACCCCTCCCCGCAAACCATGGTGTGTGCATAATACCATATAATTATAAAATATAATGTATAATTATAGTAATATATAAATAAAGAATAACAGACTCTGTAGATAGGACATGTTGGCACACACCTGCAATCTCTGTACCCAGAGGCAGAGGCAGGAGGACTGTGAGTTTGAGGTCACATTGCACTTCATAGGGAGATCAAGACTTTCCAGGGCTACACAGCGGGGTTCAGGCTAACCTGTGCAATATTGCAAGCCCCTTGTCTCAAAAACCATACACTGCCTATGGAGTCATCCCTCCCCCATTCCTCCATGGTCCTCATTTCCACCGCCTCTCCTTGGTGCCACTAGGTTCCCCCCCCCCAGTTCATCCTCACCTCCCTCCAAGTCCTTTCCTTCTCCAAGGCTGTGCCAGAAGCTTCTGCCCTGCCTTCTCCGCCCTGCTTTCTCCTAGCCCACCACAGTTCCTCCTGCCTTCTATGAGCAGCCGGCCACAAGCAGCTGGCTTGGAGCACACTTGTGTCTTGTTTTATGTGAGTTTGGCTCATTCCTCCTGCTAGCCTTGGGGTGGATCTTACATGTGTGAATCATGACCCTAGACTCTCAGGGATCCCAACAGTCCTCTGGCCTGGGCTAGAACCCCTGAAAACACACCTTAGTCCTCTGCCTGTAAACTCTCTGAGATGGGAGACCCATCAGCCCTCATTTCATCTGTGTGGTCTGCCCAGGCTTCCTCCTGGGCAGCAGCCACTTCTCAGTCCCTCAGATTGTTTTCGATTTTGCTTTCCTCTCTTCCCCTCCCCCCTTCCTCTCTCCTAACTCTCCTTCCTTCCCTCCCCTCCCTTCCTCTCTCCTAACTCTCCTTCCTTCCCTCCCCTCCTCTTCTCTCCCAACACAGGGTTTCTTTGTAGTCCAGGCTAGCCTTGAACTCTCTTTGTAGCTTAGGCTGGATTTGGGCTTATAGCCCTGTCTCAGCATCCCCATGCCAGTTAAACTTTTCTCTCAAGAGTCCTATCAGATAGACTCAGTCTCTAGAGAACTCTCCTCTCTCACCTCGAGTTTCTCTCACCTGTTTATTTACCAATCACCTCTGACAGGGAGAATTAAGCCTTAGAAACTGGACTGGGTAGGTCAGGGGTGGTGATAACACCGATAATCCCAGTACTTAGGAGGCAGAGGCAGGAGGATTGCTGTAAGTTGGAGAGGTCAATATATCCTTACCTACCAAGTTCCAGGCCACCCAGAGCTATGACATATCTGAGCCTCTAAAACAAAAGTGTGCTTTAACCTTAGAAAATTGGAGGCAGGCTCAGTGGCTCACAGATGTAATCCCAGCATTCAGGAAGTGGAATTGGGCCGATCAGGAGTTCAAGGTCACTCTCATCCACATAGTGAGTTGGAGGCCAGCCTGGGCTATATGAGACCTTGTCTCAATAAAACAAAACAAACACACAAACAAAACTAGAAAAAGAAAAAAAAAAAAAAAACACCTTAGGGGTTAGGTAGAGCTCTTGCCTAGCATTCACAAGGTCTTGGGTTCAGTCCCTAGCACCAAAAACAAAAACAAAAAAAACAAACAAAGCCCCCCCAACAACAAATGACAATAATAAATAGATAATAAAAACTTAGAAAACTAAAGCTAGGAGCTAATTACAAGGGCTATCAGACCCTTAGAAAATTGTCAGAGAATATGTCACTTTATAATTTTGCTGTCCCATGATCATCCCAGTGGATATATTTTTGGCAGCTATCAAGTGACTACTGTTCCCCTTCACCCCAAACTCCAGTGATGCTTGGGGGCTGGGCACTAAAATCAGGGATGTTTCTTTCATTTTGCAGCCAGGGAAACTAAGTCAGCCAGACCAAGAGCTTTGGCCTGGTATCTATATTTGACCTTGGATTTGCTGCTGGGAGGTTCAAAGACCATATGGGACAGGGCCAGCGGCTCCTGGCAGGGGGCTCTGCCAAGCCAAAGTCCAGTGGGGCAGCCTGGATTGAGCAGATAAGACCTCACCAAGCTGTTTGTTGTGTGCATGGAGCAGTTTGCCAAGCACTTTTCAAAAGCTGTCTCTTCGTGCACGCCTCTGCGGGTGGGTGAGCAATCCCTTGCTTCAACAAGACACACAGAACTGGATCAAGGCACTAAATCTTTGGCAGCTTATCAGAGGCACCCACAGAACTGTCAAGCCCCAAATCCCTCAAGCAAGAGCCTCCACAGATCAAATAGAGGAAGAATTCTTGGGTCACAGCATAGACCCAGGTGATCATCCTGCCCATCTGGGCTGAAATCTGCTGAGGCAAACTTTCAGTGTGTAAATGAGGGGAGGGGATGCCGAAAACATTTCTGGTATTAGGAAGAACATTGATCTTTGTTTTATATCTAATCCTCCAACATGTACCATTTTGAAGAAAGGGCTTCATGTAGCCCAGGCTAGCCTAGAACTCACTATATAGATAATGACCTTGAACCCCTGATCCTCCTGTCTCCACCCTTCCAAAGTGCAAGGCTGCCATAGGCAAGGGTGCTACCATGCCTGAGTTTTTTAAATTTTGGTGACCTTTTATTTTACTTTTGCTTTGAGGGGATAGAGTCTTTCCGTATAGGACAGGCTTGCTCAGAACTCACTCTGTAGCACAGGACTCAAACTTACAGCAATCCTCCTGTCCTAGCCTTGTGAGCTCCTGAGCCTCCACGTTTGGTTAGTGCATCCCCTTTAAAATAGGGGTTGAAGCAAGTCATTATTCAAAGGAAATGCTATCATCACCCCCCCCCCATCGGTGATGAGGAACTGGTACCCACGACATCTTCCTCTGGGGACCAGACAGATGGGAGACTAGGTAGGTGTGACCAGTGTCCAGCTCCGCCCAGATCTCTGACCTCCTTGGACTTCAGTGGACTCAGAACAGATCTTGAAGGATCTCATCCATTCACATGCCTTTTACTGGAACCTAGTGACTCCAGCCACCTGGGACAGAGTTGAGATTTGTCTTCACGGGGAACAATGCCAGCTGAGTACTGAGTGATGTCACCCAGGCTACAAGGGGAGGGTTTATTCTGCCCTTAAAGAAAGACTCCACCCCAGAGCTGTCTCTCCCCAATATTCCCTGGCATTTCCTTTACCCCCTCTTTTTTTTTTTCTTTTTTTGACTCAGGGCAGAAGGTTGGCTAATATTAATTTTCAGGGGGTGGCCTTAGCCTACCTGAGGCTCTATTTCTGTACCTTTCAAGACAGAGTCTTGTGTAGCTCAGGCTAGCCTTGAACTCCCCATATAGCTAAGTATGGCCTTGAACTTCTGATCCTTCTGCCTCCACCTCCTGAGAACTGGGACCACAGGCATGAGCCATTGCACCTGGATTATGTGGTGCTGGGGATAGAACCCAGGACTTCTAGCATGCTAGGCAAGCATTGTACTGCTGAGCTCTGCCTCTAGCCTTCTTTTAGATGCTTTTGAGACGAGATCTCACTATATAGCTCAGGCTGCCCTCCAACTCGACAGCCTTCTGCCTCAGGTGTGTGGTTTCATGCCTAGTCTTGGTTTCCCCATTTGCAAAGATAATAGTTTCCCTGCAATGAACCAGTATAGCCATCAAGGAGGAGGGTGGATAGATGTTAGGTGATCACCCTCTTGGGCAGGAGGGTCAGGTGACTAACCACTGGCTTGCTGCAGCTGCAGGGTCCTCCTGTTGGTACCCACAACCCTTAGTCTTGTCCCAGTCTAGGAACTCTTGTCCCACAGTGGGCTCCTACCCTGAGCAGGTCAGCCTCATGGAACAGCTGCTGTTCCCACCCAGCCTCTGACCACAGCTCTGCCCTGCCCCGCCCCGCCCTACAGGCCCCGTCCCCAGTTCAAGCTCAGGTTCCCATGACAGGGAGGTTTCTTAGGGAAACTAGACTTGACCCAGACTGCTCTGG
Source organism: Cricetulus griseus (assembly GCF_003668045.3). Classification (NCBI taxonomy): domain Eukaryota; kingdom Metazoa; phylum Chordata; class Mammalia; order Rodentia; family Cricetidae; genus Cricetulus; species Cricetulus griseus. Next base: position 113,831,372 of record NC_048597.1, read on the forward strand.
CAGATGGCCCATGAGCTTGTACCTCTTTCCCCATAGCCGGGTGCACCTTCTCTCTGTGAGCCGTCTCCTTCCGCCCCCCATAACCCAATGTGCCTGGTCCTGATACAGATCAGATGGCCAAAATGATAACTTGAGGTTCTGTGTAGCCTCTGACACCAGCTGTGCCCTGTCTGCCAGGGATGGGCACTTTTCCCAGCTCATCCCCTGGCCTGTACTCCATCCCTGCAAACCCTTCTATGGGCACAGACTTGTACACACTTACAGGGACAACCTACACCCGGGCACCAGACTTCAGAACTGTATTTTATTTCGACAGCCTCATGTAGCTAGCCCACATGGCCGGAGCTCACTATGTAGCCAATGATCCTTAGGCCACCACGCAGGTATGCATCACCACGCCCATCTAGTTCACCCAGGGCTTCGTGCATGCTTAGCTTGCACTCTACCAACCAAGGCATCCTTAGTTTCTTTCTTTTTCTTGAGATGGGGTCTGGTTGGCTTTGAACTTACGTGCTGGGATTACAGGTGTGGCTCACCATACCCAGCTGCCTGTTGGACTTTGGCAGGTCCCACCAGACAACTTCAAGTTTGCCTCCCTCCACCCCCACCTGTCTAGGAATGGACTTGTCAACAGACCTTCATACCTTTCTCAGATACTCCTCCTTCAGGGACATGATCGGCCAGACCCTCACAATGACACCTGTGCAACATAATATGTAACACACACACACACACACACACACACACACACACACACAATCCCAACATCCCCAAGCAAAGACAAACCAGGATCCAGCTGGTATGTGCACAGGTGTGCAAACTGCCACCACTGAGTAAGCACCCTGGTGGCTGAGAGGACCCCCCTCCCCGCCCCAGCTTGGACTGAGTGTAGGAACCATCCTGATTTGTGGAATGTATGTTTGACAGGACCCCTTAGGCAGAGCTGGCTCTCTAGAGGAGTCAGCTCCCAGGACCCTGACTGGAGGTGTGGAGCTCGTTCTTCTCCGGGATCCCCCACCAGATCTGGCCGGCTGGGTCCCGGCGAGGGGCAGCGTGGGACCGGCGAGGGGCCCCTTACCTCCAGGCTGCGCGGGATGGAGGAGGTTGAGCAAGAAGATCAGCAAGACGCCAGGCTGCGGGACTGCCGCTGTCAGACCCGCCATCTCGGGGAGGACTGCCCCAGCCTGCTCTCTGAGCCTCGTTTTATCCCCAAAGCGTAATTGCTGCCTGGTAGGCTGCTGTGAGGGAAGGAGGGAGGGAGAGAAGGCGGGTGGGAGGAGGGCGGGAGGAGGGGGGCTGGGGAAGGGGTCGCGGGGGAGGGGGGCAATTACGAAAGGCTAGGCTTGCAAGCCTCCTAGGCTGGATCTGCCTGGACCATGGGTCTATTTTCCTACACACACACACACACACACACACACACACACACACACACACACACACAACACACACCGCGCGCGCGGCGCGCGCGCGCGCGCGCGCACACACACACACGGCTTTTCTCCCATCTCTTTCCCTCTGTAGCTGTTTGCTTGCTCCTGGCCCTGTTCCCGCCAGAAAGTGCGAGGGGGCCTTTGCCAGGACAGCCCTCTGGAGAGGAAGCAGGAGGGAGGGCCCAGGCAGCCCGGCCAAAAAATCCCAGCCCTAGCCAAGGCTGGAGTAGCCAGGCCCCCGCCCCACTGCCTGGGCCCCAGGCCCAGTGTGGGGACACAGGCCAGCTGTCCCGTGAGCGCCTCACCTCCCACCCTGGTTCTGCAGACACCCCGACAACCCCCCACCCCAGGTCTGGATAAAGATAGACCTTACCCAAAACCGGGTTGGGAAGGTTGATGGGGCCCCTTAGCTCTTAGGGTCTGCGGATAGAGTCTGCAGGCAGAATTGCCCAGGAGAGAAAAATCAGAAGGGTATGGCGCCGTGGGGCATTTTTGGGACAGAATAGAGACCCTGACATACAATCTTCTAGTTCATCGTGGTTGAGACAAGGGCTTTGCCATTTGTTTGAAGCCAGGCAAAGAGTGTTGGCCAAGTCTAGGGTCTATGGTTGCAGAAACCAAGGGGCTGAGGTCAGGTGAATGGCTTGGGAGTGAAAGCCATGCATTTAGTGTCTCCCTAGGGCTCCAAGATGATCCTTGCATAAGGTATTGGTTGATTCTGTACAGGCCACGAGCATAGCTTTGCACCTCCCTGAGCAAACCAGTGTTTAACAGATGTCAGACTGGATCTTAAGTGCCTGGGGCGGGGGGCATGGAGGTGGGAGCTCTGTGCAGATGACTATTAACCCAGTATTCTCATTATTGCTTGTTCACCACCTGTCAAATGCTGAGCACTGCTAGCTCTAGCTTGGATCTGGAAACCCCATTCTCTGGGCGCCTCTGGGAAGGCTTGATGATGCTATTCTTCTGATGACCAGAAGGGGGCAGCCTTTGCCGAGCCGGCAGAAACAGCCAGGAAAGCTTGCGGTTAGTTAGCCTGGTCCCTGAGCATATGGGGACCCTGGAAGGTTTCAGGGAGGTGAAGGGGTGGGTCAGGGGAAGGTTATGTCACTCCCAGGCCTCTGCATGTATGAAGGAAATGTGGGCGCTAGAGGCTAGGAGACGAAGATGGTTCCTTGCTCTAGGTCATAGTTGGTCAGAGGAAAAAGTGGATGGTGTGTCCTGGGGTCTTTCTCCAGCAGGCTCAGAGGCTAAATTAAAGATGTCTTGCCTAGCACAGGGGAGACGACTCTGCAGATCTGACAGCGATCGCCAGGAGGGGAGAGATCAAGGGCAGGTGACTTGGGTAGGACTGGGCTGATTTCTGGGTCTCTGTTTTGCTTTCTTTTGTCCCTTTTCTTTTGTCTGTCTCCCTCCCTCCCTCCCTCCCTCCCTCCCTCCCTCCCTCCTCCCTCCTCCCTCCCTCCCTCCCTCCTCCCTCCCTCCCTCCCTCCTCCCTCTCTCCGCCTAGAAGTGTTCTGTATCCGTTGACAGTGCCATGACTGAAGCTAGTTCTGGAAGCCCTTCCTCTGTGCTGTAGCTGTCTGGCCTGATTACATCTCTATGGGATCAGTCTGATCAGCCATATGACCAGAATTTTGGAAAGGGGGGGGGCATGATAGGAGAATCATCTCAAAGCTGGGAATGGCACTTGGGAGGCTGGAACAGGAGGATAGAGTGTTTAATACTACTCTGAGCTAGATAGCAAACTCCAGGTTAGCCTGGGCTACATGGCAATGCCTGATCTTAAGCAGAGCAGATGGGGGTGGTGGTGCATCTCAGCATTTGGGAGGTAGAGACAGGAGGATCAGGAGTCCAAAGCCATCTTTCTTGTGTTGTGACTTTGAGGCCAGTCTGGGGTACCTGAAACTCTTAAAAAAATAAAAAAAAAACGAGAGAGAGAGAGAGAGAGAGAGAGAGAGAGAGAGAGAGAGAGAGAGAGAAATACAAGCAAGAGAGAACACAGGAACTATCTAGAAACCACAGCACATGTGTAGCTCTTTTGTAGTGTGTGTTTGGGGATGTCCTGGGTATACAGGAGAATCAAGAGCCCAAAGTCCTCATTCCAACCTTGATGGGAATAGGGACTATGCCATGGGTAGGCCCTGAGGCTCCAAGTCCTAGGTGGAGGAGAGCAGGAGTGCTGGTGGGGAGCAGGGGCCCCACTCCTCTTGGAGTAGTGACGTGGGCAGGAACTGGCTCACAGACTTGCAAACCACAGTCTGCTTGGAGTTTTATTAGTTCCAGGACTGGGAAAGGGGTTGGAGCCAGCAGGAGAGGCTTGCTGTGGGGATCCAGGAGAGGTATAGAGAGAGGAGTTGCTAGGACAGGCTTCAGGCTGCCGGGCCAGGGCCCTGCTTCATGCCCAGTGTTTGATCTCTTGAACTCAGTGCTGTAGCTTGTTTCACATGTGCTGCAAAAGGCTCCATGTACCTCCAAAAGGGGATGGGGCACATCTGTCCATGCAAGTTAATACGGCAGTGACCAGGCAAAGGTAGGAATGCCAGTCATTGACTGACATCCATTCATTAGCCAGTTGCTTGAACATTCCAGAAATCCAGCAGTCCTCAACTGCTCAGTGTCGCCTCCCTGGATAGTGGAGAGATGAAATGAGCTCATTTACAAAATGACTGTGACTCTCAGAGTGTGGCTGGGTGCCCTTGACCAAGATCATTGACAAATTCCAATGCCTGCAGGGTGCCCAGCTTGCTGTGGACTGAGGGGTATCTAGGAGAGTCATTTGGGCAAGTCTGTGATGGGCTCCTGCTTCTCCAGTGCTCTTTTCTGGAGGGATAGAAAATACAGTTTCCACGTGGCTCTAAGAAAAATAGCGATTTGTGCAGAGGCCCTCAGGAGCCATTCAGATAACATTCAGTCCTTCCTTCCTTCCTTCCTTCCTTCCTTCCTTCCTTCCTTCCTTCCTTTCTTTTGCTGTACTGGGGACAATATCCGGGGCAAATACTCTACTGCTAAGCCCCTCGCTGGGGTATTCTGGGCAGATGCTCTACCACCGAGCCATGCCCCTAGCTCCTGACTTACTGGCAGATTCTAGGCTGACCCTTCACTACTGACTTACATCCTTAGCCCTCTTTATCTTTTATTTCAAGCCAGGGTCTTGCTAAGTGGCACAGGATAGCTCTGAACTTTTTACTATGTCGAATAGGCTGGCCTTGAAACCTGTGATTCTTCTACCTCAGCCTCTTAAATGGCTAAGATGAGAGGGATGTACCACCACTGCCAATTCAGTATCCAGGCTTCTGAGTATGGCCTCCCAGGACCTGTATGACTGGCTCAACCCTCTCCCTTAGCCTTCCTCTCTGCTACTGAGGTTGGGGTACTCCTCCTCCTCCTTTTCTTTACCTCCTCCTCCTCTTCCTTCTTCTAAGAGTTATCTATTTTATGTATGAGTGCTCTATCTGCATGTACACCTTTATGCCAGAAGAGGGCATCAGACCCTGCTACAAGATGGTTGTGAGCCACCATGTGGTTGCTGGGAACTGAACTCAGGACCTTTGGAAGGGCAGCCAGTGCTCTTAAGCACTGAGCCATCTTCTTCCACCCTGTTCCCTGAACCTTTTTGAAGATCCACAGGACAATTTTCTATGGGCTCCATTTGGGTATTTCTTTTTCTTGCCTCGACAGTGACTCACTGTCATGGCTGGCAGATGGAAGGTCCCACAGGCTTCAGAGGTTGAACAAAGTGCACTAAAGAAACTTCCGGGAAATGCAGGTAGAGACTGCTGGTGTAGACAGACCTCCCCAATCCCCAGGGTATGCTTTGAGTTTCCTTCCTTGTCCACAGAGGGCATTGTTAAGATCATGTTACTCTGTGGGGCCCTGGGCAGAACTGAATTCAATTAGCACCCTAGTCTGTTTTGTTTTTGGGAAGCTGAAGACCTACTGGCAGTCATTCATACTTTAGTGTGAGCAAGAGCCCAGAGGAAACAGAGTTAACAGGTTACATTAGTAGGAGAACATGAATTTTCATATGTATAGAACAGAGGGTTGGGAAGGAGATAAATACTAGCTGGATGGAAACCCAAAGACCAAAATGCTTTCTCTTAGATGCTTACCACACAAACATACCTTATTTTCCTTTGATTTTATTTTAATTACTAGTGAATATTAAGTTTTTTTTTTTTTTTGTGGTACCCCAGATGGGATCCAGAGTTCATGCAAACACTAGCTTTCAGTTTCCTGACACTCATTTAAACTGTGTAGCCTGTGTTGGCCTTGAATCTGAGATCTCTCCCAGCCTCTTGAGTCCAGGACTTCAGGTGTATACCACCAAGGCTAGTTCCTGCCTCTGATTTTAAATCTCCTAGTTGCTCCATAAGATAAAAGAAACCCAGAGCCAGTAATATGGCTCAGTGGTTAAGGGGACTTGCTGTTAAACCCGAGGATCTGAGTTTGAACACATAGGTAGAAAATGAGATTCATTCCCAGAAGTTGTCCTCTGATCTTCACATGCAGGATGTGGAATGTATATACACACACACACACACAGGCACACACAAACAGACACACATACTGTGTGTATGTCTGTACATACACACACTCAAATGAATAAATAAATGTAATAAAAAGAAGCCTAAAGTAAATGTTAATTTTAACAATATATTAAATTAAACCAACACACTTGAAACATTGTTTTGCAGGTAATTGATATAAAATCATAAGATATTTTACATTTTTTTGTAATTTTTTTTTTTTTTTTTTTGGTTTTTCGAGACAGGGTTTCTCCGTGTAGCTTTGGAGCTATCCTGGCACTCACTCTAGAGACCAGGCTGGCCTCGAACTCACAGAGATCCACCTGCCTCTGCCTCCCGAGTGCTGGGATTAAAAGGTGTGCGCCACCAATGCCCGGCCTTGTACTAACTCTTAAAGCTGCCGTTTTTTACACTTATAGTATATCTTCTTTGGGACTAGTTACTTTTAAGGGCTTGATAACCCCCGGTGGCCAGTGGCCCTGGCAGAAGAAAGTGAAGGTTTAGACTAAGAGGGCATAGTTGACAATGGGTGTAGCCTAACTATGATGGATGAGGAGGTAACAAGCAAAGACACAAATATAGATCCTTTGGGAGGGTTTAAGGCAAGATAGGGCTTGGGAGCCAGTTGAGGCACATGCCTATAACCCCGCCATGCAAGACTGTGAGCGCCATGCTAGACAGAGCTACAAAGTGACACGTGGCTTAAAATAAAATTATAATAATAGAAGCTAGGATTGTAGCTCCCTGGCAGAACACTTGCCTAGAATCCCCCAGTGAGGGGCTGGGGTGTGGCTCAGTGGTAGAGCCCCTGCCTAGAATCCCCCAGTGAGGGGCTGGGGTGTGGCTCAGTGGTAGAGCCCCTGCCTAGAATCCCCCAGTGAGGGGCTGGGGTGTGGCTCAGTGGTAGAGCCCCTGCCTAGAATCCCCCAGTGAGGTGCTAAGGGCATGCCTATAATCCTACATTGAGGGGCTGTGTTTGTGGCTTAGTGGTAAAGCACCTGCCTGGTATGTGCCAGGTCCTGGGTCCTATCCCTTGTGTCACAGAAAACAAAGGAAAAACATCAATAATCAAACAGAGAGCCATGTCTTGGGTACAGTCTGTGACACCTTTTGGCAAACTGAAGTAGGTGATGGCAGGGTGCAGGAGGGCAGGTATAGAAAGACATCCCTTTCCACAAACACTTTTGTCTTCCCTTCACTGCTGCCCCAGGATGCCCTGGCTCCTGAGCAGCCTGTTTCTGACCCAGCAACCTAACACTTTCTCCCAGACCCAGCTGTTTGTGTGTCTGAATCATTTGTCAGTCTGGGTCGTTGGCGGGTGTGAGCCGTGAGCCTGGGGGTGGGGTGGGGGAATGTCCTGGACTCGCCGTTTTCATATCGCCTCGTGAGCTGTCTGCTGCTGTCTGAGGGAGCAGGACATAATGAGCTGGGCTTTGTGTACCCCCTCCCCTGGGACCCAGGATGGAGGAGTCCAGAACACGTCTTTCATGTGTTTGACACTTAACAGTTTACAGAGAACACATCTCTAGTTTTGATCAGGGATATTATTATCCCAGTTTATAAACAGAGGGGTTAGGAGGCCTGTCTACATACCCACAGAAGAAGCTCAGCTCCCATCTGCTTAGATCTATTTAACTTTAACTCTAAGCCCCTGTCATGGGGAGGGAGGGTGACAACGAATTCCATCCCAGTTCTGAGTCTCTTGCACCCTATTCCCAAATCTAGACATCTCCTGAGGACAACATCTCCTGTCCCATCGGTGTCTCCCTCACCCCATACTTGCTTACTTTGAGACAGGGTCTCATGTAGCCCAGACTGGTATTGAACTTGCTATGTAGTAGCAGATGACTTTGAACTTCTGCTTCTCCCTCCTCCACCTCTTGAGTGCTGGGATTGAAGATGTGAACCACCACACCCTGTTCAGAGGATGGAACCAAGGGCTTTGTGCACGCTAGGCAAGCTCTCTACCAAATGAGCCACACCTCAGCCTTCTGACCTCTCCCACACTTTTGGCCTGCATGCTTCTCTATATACGAAGTCTGTACAGAGTCTTGCTGAAGTTAGGCAGCTCACATTTGAACAACCTCTGGGGGGGGCTTCTAAGATATTGGGGTGCTTTTAGCCCCAGGACATGTGCCATTGGGTCTTGATTTCCCTTTGGGATACATTGTGTGTGTGTGTGTGTGTGTGTGTGTGTGTGTGTGTGTGTGTGTACATATATGGCAATTCACGTGAAAGCCAGACATTGGCATAAAATGTTTTCTTAATCACTGAGCTTGGTGCTCATGAATTGAGGTCTAGATTTGGTTGCCCTGAAAGACCAAGGGATCCTTTTGTCTCTCTCTGCCTCCCCAGCGCTGAGGGGAAGGGTGCATGTCACCTTGCCCGGCTTTTTTATGTGGGTGCCTATGATCTGGACTGAAGTCCTCATGCTTGTGTGGCTAGAACTTCACACACTACATCCTCCTCCCTTCTTTTGAGATAAAATCTCATAGTGTGGTTCAGCCTGGTTTCCAAATTGTGATCCTCCTGCCTCAGCCTCTGACATGCTGGAATCCCAAGTGTGCACCACCATGTCCAGCTTCATGCCATTTTGTTCTATTTATTTTAAAACGGAGTCTTGTTATGTAGCCCAGGCTGCCCTCAGACTTCTGAAGTCTCTGCCTTAACCTGTGAATGCTGGGTGTTGAGAACTGAACCGGGGTCCTTTGCAAGAGCAACAGGTGCCCTTAGCCACTGAGCCATCTCTCCAGTCCCTCATACTTGTTCTCAATTCAAAAGAAAGACACTGTCTCAGGCTTTTGGCTTCTTGGGCTGCTGCTGGAAAATGAGCCAAGAGGGTAGGAAGGGATTCAGGATGGACACACACTCACACTGGCATAAAGGGCAACTGTCCTGCTATGCAGGTAAGGAAACAGACACTAGAACAGCTCCAGGTCAGTCAAAGGCTCTGTAGCAGCAGGAGTAATGGCGCATGCCTTTTATCCCAGCTCCTGGGTGATGAATCAGGGTGATCCTGAGTTCAAGTCCAGTCTGAGCCATATAGTAAGGCCCCATTTCAATGCCCCTCCCTTTCTAACGACTATAAAGACACTGTGCAAAGTCTATGGGGGGGGGCACTTACTCTGCTCAGAGCCTGGACACCATAAATCTACCTTCCCTGGGTACTTAGGAGGACCCAAGGCTGAACTGTGGACACAGAGCAGGTTCCAGGAACTAGTAGGGTTGAACTTCACGTGAAGATCGCTTGCCAGCCCGTGCCCTCTCCCTTGCCCAGGGTGTTATCTCTTGCTGTCTTCCCAGCCTGCTGCGTGCCCAGGAGCCTTTCCAAGGGCCTGGGATGGGAACACCGCCCAACAGGGTGTGGGGCTCACTTCCTCCTGCGTTTTACTGGTCTCCATCCCCACATCACGTTTAGCTGCTCCCCGCCCAGGGTAGCACCCTCCACCCATGCCCGGAACCCTCAGCTGGTCTGATCCCCGTGGCGCCAGGCCGGTCCCAGGGGGTTGTAAGGGCAGCTGCCAGGACGCAGGGTAGGAGGCTCGGGAGGCTATCCAGGGGTTCCCGTTGAGCTCCAGCTTATCGGATCTCCTTGGTCCTGGTTCCGCATTTCTGAGCAGTATCTTTGGTCAGGATTTGTCCTCGAAGGGGAGATAAGCAGAGAGGACCCCAAGAACCCTGAGTCCTGGGCTAGAATCCTTACAGGTAGAGACACAATCACAAAACTCTCCTGAGGAAGGGACCTCAGACCTGAATCTTGCCATTCCTGGTTCCTAACAGGATTTGGGATTTGCTTTATTCAAAAGCCTGCAGGGTGTAAGCAGTCTTGACCTAGCAGGGGAGGGGGCCTTTGCCCTCAGGCTACCCATGCTGCTGATCCTGCCCCCTTCCTGAATTACCACCTGGAGGACTCAGAGGACAGGGTCCTTCCTGTTCTCTTCAGATTGTGCCCACAGCCCACGTTTTTAGAGGAGAGTGGAGGTCCTTCAATGCTCTAGTCTCTCTCTTTCTTTCTCTCTCTTTCTAAATTTCTCTCTCTCTCTAAATCTCTGTGTGTAAAAATCTGTGTATACTGGGCCAGTGCTCTGTGAGCTGAGGCTGAGCCACACCCCAGCCCCTCTCATTGGGGGATTCTAGGCAGGGGCTCTACCACTGAGTCACAGCCCCAGCCCCTCACTGGGGGATTCTAGGCAGGGGCTCTACCACTGAGCCACACCCCAGCCCCATATGCACAAGTACACATGTGCATACACACCGTGCATGTACCCACATGTGCACCCCTACACACAAGAACATCCAACACATGCACATAGGCACATACAAATAGAAAACACCTCATTTCAGTGTAGTGGACATACGTGAGCTGGTGAAGACAAGCACCAGGTGCAAGGCTCAACCCTGAGTAGAACCTTGTGCAAAACTACTATATGCAGGTTATAGAACAATGTATATACAGGTTATAGAGCTGTGTGCACCACACTACTGTTTGCAGGTTATAGAGCCGTGTGCACCACACTACTGTATGCAGGCTATAGAGCCGTGTGCACCACACTACTGTTTGCAGGTTATAGAGCTGTGTGCACCACACTACTGTTTGCAGGTTCTCATGGACTTCTTGTGATTCCACCCAATGGCCCAATTATAAATAGAAAACACAATAAACAGAAAATGCATTTAATGCAAATAACCTATAGAATTGTCCAGTCTAGTGACATAGCCCACTATACAGTGCTCTTGATCTCTGTCCTGTTCATGGAGATGACTGCCAATACCTCCAGTGTGAGAGAACCTTGTACCCAATACGAGTGACTTGGAAAAGGTCAAAGTTTCTACCAAAGATATATGGCTTTTACACTATTGTAAAGAAAAAAAATAGTCTCCACATCTTGTTGTAGTGGCTGCTGCTGTTTGGTTTTCAGAGCTAGGGATCTGGGATGCTTTTTAAATTACTATTATCATGTTTTATTGTGTGTATATGTGTGTATATATGTGTTGGTAGCACACATGGGAGTGTATACCTATATATCTGAGCTCATTTGTTCTCATGCACATGGGGGTCAGAGACCAATGTCTGGTGTCTTCCTCCATTGCTTTTCACCTCTCACAGAGCCTAGAGCTCACCAACTGCTGAGACTGGCTGGCCAGCATGCCTTTCAGTGCCGGGTTACAAACCATGCCACCGTGCCTAGCTTTTACCTGGTTGCTGGAGATCTGAACTCAGGGCTTTGTGCTTGCACAGCGGGCACTTTTTTAAATGGAGTCATTTCCCAAGTCTTCTGACCCGGAATTCTTTGTTTGGCTTTAGACTCATGGTCTTCCCACCTTACACTTCCAAGTGCTAGCTTCATAGGTGTACATCACCACACCCAGCTTTAATTTAATTATGTATGTGTATGTGCATTCATGCAGGTGGCGGAGGAATTGGATCCCCTGAAACTGGAGTTATAAACAGTTGTGAATTGTTGGATGTGATTGTTGAGAATCAAACTCAGGTCCTCTTGAAAGAGCAGTATGCATTCTTTCTTTCTTTCTTTCTTTTTTTTTTTTTAAAGATTTTATTTATTTAGTATACAGTCTTCTGCGTGCATGCCAGCAGAGGGCACCAGATCTCATTCAAGGTGGTTGTGAGTCACCATGTGGTTGCTGGGAATTGAATTCAGGACCTCTGGAAGAACAGTCAGTGCTCTTAGCCGCTGAGCCATCTCTCCAGCCCAGAACAGTATGCATTCTTAATGGCCGAGTCATTTATCTGGCCCCATAATTTAGTGTGTGTGTGTGTGTGTGTGTGTGTGTGTTTTCAAGTGTGAGTATGTGTACCTGGGGCCAGAGTACCAGGGGTGTCATATCCCTGGAGCTATAGCTACAGGTGGTTGTGAGCTATCCAACATGAGTGCCAGGAGCAAAACTTGGGCCCCCTGGAAGAGCAGTGAGAGCTGTTAAACCACTAAGTCATCACCCTAACCCTGCCCCCCAACTTCATTATTATTATTTCATTGCAGGGCTACAGTAGAAACCCAGCTCCTCATCAAGCTACCCAAATGCTCTGTCACTGAGCCCCAGCCCCAGCCCCAGGCCTGAAGATGAAAAATCACAAGTCACATCATCATTATGTTGGGACTGTTTATTCCTATCTTACTCTATTCTATGGGATCTACAGTTTCTGTGTATGAGCTACTACATGAGTGCCACACTGTACTGATGGGCTATAACCTGGCCCTAGGGCTGGAGATGAGCCTCAGCGGTAAAGCACCTGCCTAGAATCCCCAGTGAGGGGCTGGGGTGTGGCTCAGTGGTAGAGCACCTGACTAGAATCCCCCAGTGAGGGGCTGGGGTGTGGCTCAGTGGTAGAGCCCCTGCCTAGAATCCCCAGTGAGGGGCTGGGGTGTGGTTCAGCGGTAGAGCCCCTGCCTAGAATCCCCCAGTGAGGGGCTGGGGTGTGGCTCAGTGGCAGAGCCCCTGCCTAGAATCCCCAGTGAGGGGCTGGGGTGTGGCTCAGTGGTAGAGCCCCTGCCTAGAATCCCCCAGTGAGGGGCTGGGGTGTGGCTCAGTGGTAGAGCACCTGCCTAGAATCCCCAGTGAGGGGCTGGGGCTGGGGTGTGTCTCAGTGGTAGAGCCCCTGCCTAGAATCCCCAGTGAGGGGCTGGGAGCGTGGCTTGGTGGTAGAGCATTAGCCTAAGATCTACCAGGCCCTGGGTTTTTGTTTGTTTGTTTTTTTGTTTTTTATTTTTTTATTTTTTATTTTTGACAGGGTTTTTCTGTGGCTTTAGAGGCTGTCCTGGAACTAGCTCTTGTAGACCAGGGTGGTCTCAAACTCACAGAGATCCACCTGCCTCTGCCTCCCTAGTACTGGGATTAAAGGCGTGTGCCACCACTGCCCAGCAGGCCCTGGGTTCTTGAAAGACTGTATTAATAAGCTATTGGTTGGAGCTGGGAGATGGCTTAGTGGCCTTTCTTCCAGAGGACCCAGGCTGGATTCAATTCCCAGCACATGGCAGCTCACAACCATCTGTAATTTCAGTTTCAGGGGATCTGACACCCTCACATAGGCGTACATGCAGGTAAAACACCAATGCATGTGTAAAAAAGTCATTGGGTGTGGTGGTGCAAGCCTTTAATCCCAGCAGAGATAGGCTGATCTCCATGCTGAATCAAGGCCAGCTTGGTGTATACAGTGAGTTTCAGGACAGCTAGGGCTACATAGAGAGACTGTGCCTCAAAACAAACAAGCAAACAAAACACACATGCACACCGCACATGCACAGGTACAGGCACAGGCACACTCGCGTGCGCTCTCGAGCGCACACACTCACACACACACACACACACACACACACACACACACACACACACACACACACAAAGCAAAACTCCATGTTACAGGAGATCTCTGTCCACACTCTTGCCTCATTCAACCTGATTATCTTTTTTAGAGATCCTGTCTTCAAATACAGTCATGTCCTAATGTCTCAGGATGGAGATGTCAAGAAATAAATTTCAGGGGGACATAATTTAACCCATAGCTGGGAGCTTTTAGGGACCTGAGAAGGGGACTCCTCCTTCCCAGCCCCAGGAACACCGAGGGCATTCTAGATCAAATGTGGGGCTCTGATTCTTTTCCTGTCCATGACAACCTCTTCTGCTGTGTCCTGGGAGCTGACATCTTCACATCCCTGCCTGGCTAGAGGTGTGGCTCTCATGAGATGCACATCGTGAGAAATAGTCAAAATGTCTATGACAGAAAAGAGGCACCTACCACCTGCACAACCTGTTGGAAGAGTCTTTCTGGTCATGTGACATCTGTCTGTTAGTCTGTCTGTTTCTGTTTTTCAAGACAGGTTTTCTCTGTGTAGTCCTGGCTATACTGGAACTCTCTCTGTACATCAGGCTGGCCTTGAATTCAGAGATCCTCCTGATTCTGCCCAGAATAGCTCAATGGCAATACTTTTTCAATGTTCCCTCTTTGTTTACCTTGCTCTACTCAAAAAGAAAATCTATGTTTAGCCACTCCCCCCACCCCATCTTTCAAATGACCACTCCGAGGCTTGGAGAGGTTAAATGATTGGCCCCAAACCTCACAGCCAGGAAATAGTAAAGGGAAGGGGGGGGGCTTGAAGCTGAACCTAAGGCCAGGTCCAGCATCTTCCCCTTAGTGACTGCAGATAGAACAGGACTGGGAAGGAGGAGGAGGGGGAGGAGGGGAGGGGTTGCATAGGCACATGTGTGCAGCCAACCTCTGCAGCAGGTATCACCTGCCCAGGCCACTGCTCCATTGCTTCCTTCTGCTGTCTGAACTTCATCCATCTTTGGATCATTGGGGAGGTTAGGGAAAGGGCATGATATGTAAATTCCCTGAGAGAGAAGATGGTGAGCAGAACTTCCTAAAACCTGTCCTGCCTCTATCCGGTCATCTGAAGTTTGTATTCCCCACCCAGGTGCTCCTGATGGGTGCTTTCTTGGTTTATCTGTGTCTCTCCTCCTCACTGTATAGCCAACAGCTAGAATACACACCTGGAGGGAAGGGGAAGGGGAAAACAATGGTGGGTACATGGGTGGATGCATGCCTCTATGCCCGGATGGGTGTGTGAACCAGTAGGCGTGTGGACGCAGGTGAGTGGATGGACAGATGCATGTGTGCATTATTTCCTCGCAAATATGTATTTATTTTTCCATCCACACATGCGTGTGTATACACACACATACATCGTGGGGGATGGTGGATTGGTGAAAAGATGAAACAGCAGATAGATGGAGGGGTGGGTGAATGAAAAAATGGATGAATGACTGGTGGATAGACAGATAGACAGATGAGTGGACAGATGGATGAATGGATGGATGGATGAACAGATAAGTGGTGGATAGGTATTTGGATGGACGGCCCACTCTCCACCCCTTTCTCTCTGCACCCTGTCTATCTCCCTGTGTTTCTTCCTCTTTCTCCCCTGCCTATCTGCATTTCTTCCTCCCAGGGATTTATTTCTGCTCTCCCTCACCTTGTGAGCTTTCTCTTAATGTTGTCTGTATCAAGTAGTCTTTGCTTTTTTATTTTGGAGATGGGGTTTTCCTGTAATTTAGGAAAGTATACACTGCTTGAAAGCCTTGAACTCTCAGTAATTTTGCCTCAGCTGCAACTGCTGGGTTTACAGATGTGAGCTACCATACTTGGCTCTGAAGTTTGCCTTTTGAGACAGGGTCTTGCTATGAAGCCCTGAATGGCCTTGAAGTCATGATCCTCCTGCCTCAGCTTCCAAAGTTGGGATTACAGACATGTACCTCCATGCTCAGCTCATATTTTTGATTTGTGTGTATGTGTGTGTGGGTTGTGTGCACATGTATGCAGGTGCATGTGTGTATATGTGTGTGTGGGTTGTGTGCTGTGTGTGGGGAGTTGTGTGCACATGTGTGCAGTTACACGTGTGTGTGTGTGTGTGTGTGTGTGTGTGTGTGTGTGTGTGTGTGTGTGTGGCACATGTTTTCATATGTGTGCAAGTGCACATGGAGGCCAGTGGACACTCTGGCTGTCCTTCCTCTGTGTCTTCACCTTGTATTTAGAGACAGGCTCTCTCGTTGTCCTGGAACTTAACAAATAGGTGAGGCCAGCTGGCCAGTGCCAGGGTTCTGTTTATTTCCGCATCTCCAGTGCTAGAATTACAAGTTCTGCTACTATGGCCATCTTAATTTTTTAAAATTAAATTGAACTCAGGTCCTCATCCCCAGTACTTTATGGACTGAGACATCATCTCAACCCCATATTTTTGCTATTTAAAGAAATCAAATTTATCATTTTTTCCATCTAGTGTTAGTATTTTTTTGTCCTGCTTTAAAAAGCTTTAGGTAAGGCTTGCCAGCAAACACCTGGGATCCCCACTTGGGAGGTCATAGTTTGAGCTAGATAGAGAAGGACAAACAAAACAAAACAAAACAAAACAAAAAACAAAAAACAAAAAACAAAAAACAAAAAAAAACAAACCAAACAACCAAACAAAAAACCAAAACCCAAAAGGCTAAGATACAGCCCATTTAGTAGAGTGCTTGTCCAGCATATGCAGAGCCCTGGTTCCATCCCTAGCACTATATAAACTAGGCATGGTTGTGCATACTAATAATGCCAGTACTTGGAGGTGGAGGCAGGAGGATTAGTTTAAAGTCCTTGGCTACATAGTGAGTTTGAAGCCAGCTGGGTTCCATGAGACCCTGTCACAAAACAAAACAAAACAAAACAACCCTTGCCTACCCAAAGATTACATTGACATTCTCTGTTTTATTCCAGGAGCCAGCTAGCTTAACCTTTCACATTTAGGACAATGGCGTGCGCCAACAGAACATTAAAAATGTCAGCAAGCTCAGGCCTTAGGATGCCTGCCTGAGCCTCCCTGAGCTTGGTGGCATTACTGTTTGGAAAGTACTGTTCCCTCCTGGGTCACTAGCTGCAAAGTCTGTCTCCACAGCCACAGTCCTTTCCTCCAGGGCCTGGAATTAATAAAAGCCTGTGGTTTGCAGCCTGAGAGCCACTTCTAATGTCTGCCAGGATTCAGGAAGCAAGGTGGGGTGTGCTATTCTTTCTCTACACTGGTTTCCTTTTCCACGGGTTGTTGGACAAATTCACCTGCTTATGCTACTCTCAGGGTCCCCAGATTGTAACTGGAAATGTCCCAAGTACCTCCCTACCTATCCTTCTAGATCCCCCTAAACCCTGCCATAGCCCATCTTGTCTTTCCAGTTGCTTCTCTCCAGTCATTTTGAAAAAAATCTGTTCCCCTGCCCCCCTTTTTTGCCAGTATTGGGGATTGAACCTAGAGCCTTGTGCATGCTAGACGATGCTCTGTTTCCAAGCTGTATCTTCAGGTCCTCACCAGGGGATTCTAAGCTACACTAAGCTAGATTTCTGGCTCTCTTTAAAATTTTATTTAATTATTAAATTTCTTCTCCTCCTCCTCCTTTGTGTGTGTGTGTGTGTGTGTGTGTGTGTGTGTGTGTGTGTGTGTAAGAGAGAAGGAGGTATGGAAGGTGAGGCCTCTTTCCTTTTTGTGACAGGGTCTTACTAAATTGCCCAGGCTGGTCTTCCACTCACTCTATAGTTTATCCAGAACTTAAACTCTTGATCCTCCTGCCTTAGCCCTGAGCAGTTGGAACTACAAGAGAAAACCCCCAAGTTCAACTTGTTTAAGGGTCAGAGGTGCTTGGCAGACAGTAGCTCTTCAGTTGGTATTAATTAGGATTCCATGGCAGTCTAGTTCAGCAGGGGATGATCAGACAATGTCTACACGGGAGCAAGAGGCGGGAGTTGTGTCTTGAATGACCTTGATTTTGTCCAAGTCCCTCACAGGGATTCATCCTGATCTGGGTGGAAATGACTGAATAATACTCAGGAATGAAATTTGTGCAATTTGCTTAGGAATAGAGAGACACTTGCTCAACTACGCTGCATTTTTGTGTGTGCAATATGTGCATGTGTGTTATAGAGAATATATATATTTATATATATATGTGTGTGTGTGTGTGTGTGTGTGTGTGTGGTATATAGGTGTGTGAACATGTGTATGTATCCATGCATTTGTGTGTGTTGTCTGTTCTAGCACATGAGAATGTGCTCACAAGTTCTCTCATGCATGCAGAGGCCAGAGGAGGGTATGGGTGCCCTCTTCCAGTACTCTGTGCCTTATTTTTTTTTTGAGGCAGGGTCTCTCCCTGAACCTTAACTCAGAGTCCCCCCACCCTTTCTGTAAGACAGCATCTTGCTACGTAGCCTGGGGTTATCTGGTACTTACTCTGTAGCCAACACTGGCCTCCTGCATTGGCCTCTTAATGCTGGGGTCATAGGCACCATACCTGACTATTCTGCAGACAATAATTGGGCATCTGCTCATGTTTCTGGTTCTGTACTGGACATTGGGAGTATGGTGGTGAATAAAGCCTAATTTGATATATGCTGAGTTCTATATTATCTGGCTGGGCATGATGGCACATGCCTGTAATCTCACCACTGACTGTGAGGCAGGCGGCTTGCAGGTTTGAGACCAGCCCATAAAAAGCTAAAAATATTTGAAAAGTCTGATGTGTCTTTTGGGGTAGCAGACGGAGCATGTCCCAGGAATGCCCTGCTGTGCTTTCCTGCTTCCGCAGCAGCCTGTGCCACTCTTTCAGACTCCACCTTCATGTTGTTGTCTCTATCTCTCCCCCACCCAACTCTTGTTTTTTGTTTGTTTGTATTTTTTTTTTTTTTGCATGGGTTTCATGGAACCTAGGTTAGCTTCAAAGTTATGTAGCCAAGGATGACCTTGAACTCTGATCTTTCTGCCTAGACCTCCTATGCTAGGATTAGAGGTGTGGAACTACCACACCCAGTTTATGTGGTGCCAGGGCCTGAACACACGACGTCATGCATGCTAGGAAGGTAAGCGCTCTACCAACTGAGCAGCAGCCACCACAGTCTCTCCCTGTCTGGCCCCTATTTACCCAAATTTCAGTCCTCACGGCTTCACTTCCGGCAAAGATGACCCTCCCTGAGCCTCAGTTTTCTCGTGGAGAGGATTCTGCAGGGGAGCTGAAGAACTAATGAATGTTGTGTATGCCTGCCCCAGTGTAGAGACTCAGCAGCTGTTAGTTAGCCTCGGCTCTCCCTGCAGCATCCCCTCCAGCTTGCTGGCTCTGGGACTCTCCAAGAAACCTGGACAGTGGGAAGGGGCTGAATGAGGAACACTTTCTATTTGGCTCAAAGCCAAGAACATGTTGGAGAATCAATGGGGGCCTGCTGGGGAAGGGTGGACCAAGGTTTTCCTCTGATGCTTCAGGCTCGTTCTCTCTTGGGGAAACCCTGATTGGTTTCAGAGTGTGGGGAGTGCAGGGTCTGTCCATGCTCTCTGCCAGGTAAGCTGAGAAGACACTCGTGACTTCCACAGGACAAGGGGGACTTCAGAGTAAGTCCCATTGCAAGGCCAATGACTAGAGCCAATGCTGGGCCCCTGCTGCCTTCCTGCCTTCGTTCTAGGCCTTCATGATGTCCACTGCCTGGGCTGGGCCGCTGCCAGGCCCTCACTCACAGGTGGGCACGGAGCCCAGGCTGTGCCAGGCTCAGCAGGGGCCCTCAGCCAAGAACAGCAGAACTGTTCTCAGGAAAGCAGGGGGGGATTAGGCTAGTGGGGACTCAGGTAACGGGTTCCTGCTCCGGCTGGGCTACCATGGACTTTATATGTGGGGAATGTAGGGACATGACATGGCTTGGACCAGTGTTGGGGAAGAATTGAGGCTATGTGACTCTTGACCCCTTCCTAAGCTAGGCTTGGGTCTCATAACATAGTACCTTCAACTCAGCCCACCTTGGGATGGATATTCAATGTCACTGGCCTAGAGTGTGTCCCCAATTCTGGCAGACTCTGCTTTGGACTCAGGTTGCCTTGAGGCTGGGCCTTCCCTGGAGAGATGAGCCAGAAGCTGTGGACGGCTCAGTATGGACAGTCCCTTCTACTGGGTTCTTGGTAGTCAGCTGGGTACATATGGAGTCAGTGGGCCTAAGTGACTGTTGGGACGCAGTGTGAGGGTGGGTATTCAGATAAGGCCATTTGGGGGTCTATCTGCATCTAATTGGCAAGGGGTGGAGGGTCCCCAGATTGATTCTAGAAGCATTCTTTGAGCTCTAGGGCACTCTGTCCCTGTCACCTGTCTAGGAATTTCTTATATTTTTTCCCTTCATTTCTCCTTGATTATAACAAACCCATCTTTTAGGATCTGGCTCTTTGAGGAAGTTTCTTTCTCATTCTGGGCTTTCTCATTCTGCTGAAGGGCCCCTCTATACTTCTCCAGGGAAGTATAGAGTATAATTTGTGGTGTGTGTGTGTGTGTATGTATGTATGTATGTATGTATGTATGTATGTATGTGTAAGGGTCATGCCTCACATATGGATAGATCGTAAAGAGTTGATTTTATTTTTCCATCATGTGGGTCCCAGGAGAGCAAACTCCTGTCTTAGGCGTGGTTGCAAGCACCTTTACCCTCTGAGCCATCTGTCAGCCTGACCTTCACAGCTCTTCTGTGATGTGGGCCTATGGATTTTATCTGCATTTCAAGACCCTTGCTTATTGTGTGGCCAATCCCATATCTCCTGCTCTCCCAGGGCCTTTAGGTATAGTTACACTGGCCACAGACCCCCAAGTCAGGCTGCCCCCTCCTCCCTTTTTCTCCACAGCCTCCATCTCCTCACTTTGACCATTTTGCTGGTCCTTGGGCCCCATTGGCCTCTGGCTGAGGCCCTGCAGACCCAATGACTGCCTGACCTGGTTTGGTTATCAGTCTAGGTCTCTGTGCTATCTCTAAGCTCCTCCCTTGGGCCCTGGTGGGTGGGGGTGTCTATAGGGACATTGACTCAGATGTTATTTTGGGCTTCCCTTGGGCCCAAAAAACTCTGGGGCCTCAGGTCTGTTTAGACGGCTGGGCCGGATGTAGCTGGATCCAGGCTTCACCATGGGCCAAGTGAGTAAGGCTGGGCAGGAGGGCAGGCAGGCAGGAGGCCCAGCAGGTCAGGAGAGCCAAGGAATGGCCCAGCCTCTCTTCTGGACTGTGGTTGACCCTGACTAGAGGCCCTGCCTGCTTTGCTCTGGATTCCTCACTGTCTCGTGTCTGGAGTCTGGGTGCTATTACACATGTCCTAGGGGTAGATTTGGGATCCCAAACTCCTAGAGTTAGAAGGCTAGGCATTGAGGCTGGGTCCCAAGTGTAAGGGCGCTTGAGATTAGTGAGGCCCATAGCAGTTTGAATCTCCTATCTCCCCAAATACCCTTTCTTCCAAGCTGGACTTCCGAAGCCATTTGGATAAAACCTGAGTGTGTGGGCTGGGTGGTGGCTCAGCTGGTAGAACACTTGTCTAATACAATTGAAGACCAGAGTTCCATCTCCAGCATTTCATAGACCAAGTGTAGCAGTTATGCCTGTAATCTCAGAGCTTGGCAGGTAGAGGCAAGGGGACCAGGAGGTCAGGGTCACCCTCAGATACCTATTGAGTTTGAGGCCACCCTGGGCTACATGAGACTCTGCCTCAAAGATCCCCAGACCAAAACACCTGAGCTGTAACTGCTCTGGGCTCCCAGGGAGGCTCTGTCTCCAACCCTGAGCTTTGGATTAGCATCTTCCACCTTGATAGCTTCAGCCTCCAGCTGCAGATAGCAGTTTGGGTACTACCCAAGGCCAGGTGAACGCCAGACCTGCCAATCACATGTAGCAAGTAGGAAATATGAGGCAACTCTAGGAGGTGAGGCTCCACTATCTCCCTTCCTGTCCCCTGCTTTCCCATAGGCAGATGTCCTTTGCCCAGACATATTTAAAGACCCCTGGGTATCCTTAGGCTCTGTCCAACAGGTCCTAAGTGAAAATGGGTGAAAGCCAGATCTGGTGACACAGGCCCATCACTCTGGCTATTTAGGAGCCTATGTCAGGAGGATCACAAGTTCAAGGACTGTCTGGGCTGTAGAGGGGCCATAAAAGGCCTGCCATTGTGGCTGGGGAGATGGCTCAGCCATTCAGGTATGAGAATCTGAATTTAGATCCCCAGCCCCCACAAAATGGCCAGGCATAGTTGGGTGCATCTGTAACCTGAGAGTAACATGTGTGGAGACAGACGGATCCTCAGAACCCTCTGGCCAGCTAGTCTAGTCAACTGGGGAGTGCTGGGGGCCCAGTCTCAAAAGACTGGTGAAGGGACTAGTGAGATGGCCCAGTGGGTAAAGACACCAACCCCCTAGGATCCATGCAGAGGAAAAGCAGAATTGATTGCAATAACTTTTTTCTTATCATCACATGGGACCACGGCATGCATGGCCCCCTACATGTACGCACAGACAGATAGATAAATACATGTAATGTAGAAAAGATATGGTGGAAAGCAATTGAGGGAGACACTTGTCCACTTCTGGCCTCTACACACATGTCACATGCCACACAAGGACTTGCCTAGCATGCACAACGGGCAGGGAGAAACTGAAACTAGAGGCTGAGACACCCATTGAAGCCACACAGCACAAGCTGGTCAACTCCCTCAAGTGACACCGTGTCCAGAGATAGTTACAGGCAGTGCCGCTCTCAGTAGAAGACTGGATATTGTAGCTGGTTCCCAGGCGGGGCATCCTTGCAAAGTGTGTCCAGTTTGGGAAGGCTGGGTCCAGTGTGAAGGAGGGTCACTCACTAGTACCCACTTTGGTGAAGGTTACAGGGATGCAGGGTGGTGGCAGCTGGGACCAGGACATTGGCTGTGTGCACAGGTTGGACGCTGTGGACACGCATGGCACAGCCATGGGAAGACCTGGTAACCAGAGTCAGTGGAGTTCACAAGTCAGGTCTGCGCAGGCGTGGCACAGCCCAGGGTTCCTGCTGCCAACTCCCATCCATGCTTCACTGCCCTCTGCAGGAACGCACAACTTCAGATACAGACTATGTCATCCAAGAAGCGTCCCATGTTTTCCTTGGTGTGTGCTCTGGGAATGCTGAGGGAACAGCCATCTGCACTGTAGGCCACATACTTGGGTGGCTGCCGGGCTGACAAGTCACCCTTGCCAGCTGTGTCCTTGGTCCAGTGGGGCCCTTCCTGTGCACTGCCACCTGCCTGGGAAAGTAGTTGGGAAGTCTTGGGGCAGGGATCAAGCGGGGAATGTTTGCAAGGGAAGGGGTTCCTCTGTCCCTACTCACCCATGCAGCCTCAAACTCTGATGCTCAAGTGCTATCTGTGCATCTAGGAGATAGAAAAGTAGATACCTCAGGCCATGCCCCGTTCCAAGTCTCAGTCTAACCCTCTGTGCAATGGGCTGGTTCCAAATCTTTTCAATTCTGAGGGGTTTAAAGTTAGAAACCTCTGACCTTGGTTTTGAGTGCTCACACCAACAAATATAAAATGGTGCCAAGCCTAACTTGGGGGCACTGAGACCCCTGAACTTTGTTACACACACACACACACACACACACACACACACACACACACACACACAAACATATAAAATGGCTATACCTCAACTCCTCCCCTCCCCCACTCTCTCTGTGTGGTATTTTGGGTACCTTTCTGGATGGCTTTCTACTTTTTTTTTTTTTTTTTTTTTTTTTTTTTTTTTTTTTTTTTTTTTTTAGATGGGGTCTCTCATTAAACCTGGAGCTCACCATTCCTTTAGACTGGCTGGTCAACAAGCCCCAGTGGTTCCTCCTGTCCCCACCTCCTCAGTACTATAAAGACATGTATGTGCCTATCTTTTTACATGAGTGCCAAGGATCCAAGCTCAGGTCCTCATTCTTACAAGGGGCATACTTAACCAACTGAGCCGTCTCTCCAGCCCCTTTACTTTTTATTCTGAGACAAGTCTTACTATGTAGCCTAGGCTAGCCTTGAATTTGTGATGCAGACAAACTAGGCAAGGGTTAGTCTGTATTTCTCCTTTCTCCAGTGGGGTAAACGGGAGTGTGCTTCAACCACCTGGCACCGGGATAGCTACCAACTCTTTCATTCCTCAGAAATGTCTCTGTGCCATAGAGGGTGCCTTCAGAGATGGTGTCAGTGTTGTCACTGTGGGACAGTCTCAGCTCTGAGGATATGCGTGGGCTTCTCTTGGATCTAGCGCCCAAGCTCTTGAGTTTACCTCATGCATGTAGGAGCCAGTGGAGTCCAGAAGAGGGGAGTCAGGTGACCCGGTTGGTTGTGAGCCGCCAACCTGGATCCTCTGCAAGAGAAGTAGGGCCTCTCACTGCCGAACCATCTATCTCTCCAGCCCTTGTTTTTAAATTAAAAAAAAAATTCTATATTTATTTATTTATTTGTGTGTGTGTGTGTGTGTGTGTGTGTGTGTGTGTGTGTGTGTGTGTTCAGAAGAAATCATCAAATCTCATGGAGCTGGAGTTACAGGAGATTATGAGACACTTCACATGGATTCTGGAAACTGAACTTGGGTCCCCTAGAAGAGCAGTAAACACCGTGAACCACTTAGCCGTGTCTCCAGTTTCAGCTAGGGTTTCAGAAGTTGAGTAGGAGTTTGCCAGCTGAGAAAGATCAGAGACAAGGAACTGTGTGTGTGGAAGTGCTGAGGTGGACGGAAGTACCAAGCCCATACGAGGAAGGTGTGTATGAGTTGAGCTGTGACAAGGAAGGTCTGGCAGGCATGAGAGTGAAGATGGAATCCACTCTTAAGGCTCAGATGTCAGGTTTTAGAAGATGGAAGTGGGCACTCAGGTGCCAGGGCCTGCAGTTTGCTTGGAGAGCTGAGCAGAGCTGGGCAGGGTTCACATGGGGTAACGTAGAAGGAGATATGGTGGTTAGAGTTCAGGGAAGAACCAGGGGTCCAGCCTGCTGCAGAGTGGGGAGAAAGCTGTGCCTGGTGTTGGGGAAACCTCAGGGCCTCTTTCCATCCAACATGGCTGCCTTGTGTCTCCGGCTGGTACGGGGAGCCGCTACCCGGTGCCTGGTGTTTACATCCTTGACATACCTCTGGCTTCTTATCTCTGAGGGTCGTCATGCGTGCCCACCTTGCCAAGTGGCCCCATCATTACTTGCATCGTAAATCAGGCACCACACCCTGACACTTCCCTGCATACCCACCCCATCTCATCTCACCTGGCTCCAGAGGTAGATAGGGGCTGAGGTCTGACCCGAGGCTGCCCATACACCAGTTAACACCCTCACAGAAGCTCTTCTGGGAAGCTCCACAAAGAACTTGAGCCAATGCCACAGGTCACTGGGGTCTCGTATGTCCCCTCTATGAAATGGATACATTCACTTACTCATTCGGCAGACGTTTACAGTGGCGAGACACACACGTAAAGATGAATCAGATGAATTCTCTTGCTGAAGGGATGATGGATACTAAAGAGAAGATGTCCCCAAAGGGTCTAATGTTTAGGATAGCGGGTGAGAGTCACCACAATATAACTGAGATGCTATGGTTCCTGCTTTCTGGGGGGGGGGTGGTATTGCTAGCTAAAAGAGGGACAGGGACATCACAATTAGGACCATCCAGAAATCGTCGATGAGAGAAATATCAGTCTAGGTGTAGGATAGAGGCTTGAGAGGGGATTGAAACAAACAGAGGTGGCGGGGCAATGGATACAGTTCTTCATGTGGTGGTGACCCCCAACCATAAAATCATTATTACAGTAAGTAAATTATTATAACTCTAATTTTGCTACAGTTGTGAATTGTTATGTAAATTTCTGGTATACATGATATTTGATATGTGCTCCCCAAAGGGGTCTCGATCCACATGTTGAGAACCAATGGTCTAAGGAGTCTCCTTCCCTCTTAGGAGGTCTCTGTTTGCCCCCAGCTCCAGCTTTCTGCATGCGTTACCATAGTGTGTTCTGGGAAGGTATGAGAAAAGGGCCCTGGGGAATTTGAGGGCCTGTCCTGTCCCCATGGCCCTGTGTGAGTGCATAAAACTAGATGCTTTCAGAGCAGGTGACGACTTCAGGGGGATGGAGCTTCATTGGCAACCCTTGACCTCTCCATGACCCTCCCCTGTTTCTGGTCTCCCACCAGCCGTACAGTCCCAGCCTTGACCTCATGTCTGTTGGCTGTGAGTGAGGGGGAGATAAGGTGCCCTTATGCAGGTTGTTCCCCACTGGGTACAGACAGGAAGGGCGGGCCGTGCTGGGGCCCAGAGGGCCCATGACTCACGGAGTGGGCAGGGCCCCCGCTATGTCCGGGAGGAAAACCACTCCCTGTGGATAAGGCTGGAGACCAGCCACTTGCACCCCTTGCATGATCTGTGCCCCAGTTTTATTTTTGAAGTCCCTTTCCATCATTCTCCACCAATTTACTGTAGCAAGCCCATAGTCCTATGGCCTTTGCTTTTAGTCCATCTGGAGTTGCCTTTTGTTTTGTGTGTGTGTGTGTGTGTGTGTGTGTGTGTGTGTGTGTGTGTGTGTGTGTGTGATGTCAATGTGCAGGAATTGCTTCTCTTTTTACTATGTGGGTCCCAGAGATTGAACTCAGGTTGTCAGGCTTGGCAGCAAGTGTTTCTACCCACTGAGCCATCTCACCAGCCTTTTTTTGTTCTCCCCCCCCTTATGAAGACGCAGAAAAGTAGAGTAGAAACAATTTCAAATTTTGATTGTTGACCTTTTCCTGGGATAGTTTTGTTTTTTGTTTTGACATGGGCTCATGTTGCCCAGGCTGGCCGCACCTCACATTACCCTCCCTTTAGTCACTAGTCACTGAAGATGACCTTGAATTCCTGATCCTTCTTGCCTTTGCCTCCATAATCCTGGGAGCATAGCGTGCACCCCCTGCCTAGTTGGTGTGATGCTGTGGGGTGATGCCAGGCAGTTATATGATACCTGATGACAGTCCCCCATCCAAACAGTGATACAGATTCCAAGCAATTGAATTGAAATTGATGTAACATAAACCAACCCAGAATCATTTAAAAGTGTACATTCCAGCCATATTTAGCACATTTAACACATGGCATAACCATCAGCTCTACCTGGCTCTAAGATGTGTTCCCCAGCCTCCAAAGGAAACCACATCACCGTTGGTCATTGCCAGTGACCCACATTTTACAAGAACACACATTGAATGCCTTAGAAAAGTTGCCCATGAAGTAAGAGGGAAGTGGCAACTTAAATGACTGAGTAAATGCATCTCTTCCCTTTTATCCAGTTTCATTTTTGGTGAATTGTGGTTAACCACAGTTTGAAAGTATGAGATGGAAAATTCCAGAGGCAGACAATTTATGTTTTCAATTGTATGTGGTTCTGACTACCTACTCCTTCTGCTACCTTATTCCATCCTGCTCAGGGTACGAGTCATTCCTGTGTCCCCAGAATTCATACCGTATACACTACCCTCTCGTTAGTCACTCGGTAGCCAGCTCAGTCATCAGATCATTGGTGACTAGTGTATCTACCCTGTATATACTGCCCTCCCTTAGTCACTTAGCAGCTAGCTCATCTATTAGATCAATTGCCATCTAGCACATATCCATGCTGGCTACGGTCTTGTCAGTCACTTAGTAGCAGCTGTCTAAATTGTCAATCCATATTGTGTATGCTACCCTTCCACCAACCACAGAGTTACTCAAAGCTGACTCCAACTCCAACTCCAGGGGAGCCAATGCCTTCTTCCAGCCTCTGTGGATACCTGAACATGCTTCATACACTTCCACCAACACAGATATTCATCAATAAAAAATGAAAACAAATACAATGAAGCCGGGTGTGGGTGACTCTCGCCCGTAAATCTCAGCACTTGGGAAGCTGAGGCTGGCGGATTGTGAGCGTGAGGCCAGCCTGGGCTTCACAGTGAGGCTGGTTTCAAAAACAAAAATCAAATAAAATATGAAGTAGAACAGAAGCTCAAGGTTGTGCTTTTGTCTATTCCAGGCACCCAGGGGACAGAGCCACTGGAAGGATGCCGGGTCCCTTTTGTCTCACCCCAGTACAGAGGACGACGAGTCACTTGGCTTGGGACGGAACAAGCTTGTTTGGGGGAGACAGCTGTGAGGGGAAGCAGGCAAGAAGGGCTGGGCCAGGACAGAGTGGAGCACTCCTTTTGGGGTACACTGCATAGTGCTTGCTGAGTAGCTGAGTGGGAGACCTGAGACGTGTCAGGTCACAGTCTCTGCTGGCCTTGACTCCTGGACACCACAGAGTCTCATTTTCCAAGCAAGAGATTCAGACATGTGGCTTGCCAAAGGTCTTTTTTTTTTTTTAACTTGAGAATTTATTTATATGAAAAGTCTTACCAAGGTATAAATAAATGGGACCTTTGCACATCAGTAGGCTTTGCAGGAATGTACCCCATCCCCTTTCCCTCTCCCTTTATGTCCTCCTGGTGAACTCCACTGCCCACCAGAGTGCACCTACCTCCAGACACTTTCCTTGTCCACTCTTTTTCCACGACTCCAGAGCAGTCCCTCAGTGCTCCCCCACCCCAGGAACTTAGAGCCTTTCAATGGCTTCATGTGACTGTCACCACTCCTGTTCTTGCCTGTCTGTCTCTCAACTTCCCACTCAGAGGTGAAGTCTTTATTGTCTTGTCATTGCATGGTGAGCCTTGGTTGTGAGTTGGCGCTGCTGGAGTGTGGACTACTGTCATAGGTTCAGTTCATCTGAGTGTGGGTCTATGATGTTTCAACCTCCCCTTGCTCTCCTTGGTGGTACCTCTCCTCCGGAGGAGCCTGGAAGCAGTCTGTTTCCTGCTGCCAAGGATCTAGGGTGTGTAAGAAGGTGTCCTGCCCCCTCATAGCAATGTGTGTGGGTTGTCAGGACAGCAGACTCTGGACTGGTATCCTGGTTACTTGGGAGGCCAATGCAAGGGAACTTCAAGGCCTGTGGCAACTACAGGGTGAGTTCAAGGCCAGCCTGGGTAACTTATAAAAAATAAAAGATGGTTGGTGATTTAGCATATAGGCACAACACCTACCTAGAATCCCTCAGTGAGGGGCTGGGTTGTGGCTCAGTGGTAGAGCCCCTGCCTAGAATCCTCCAATGAGGAGTTGGGGTAGAACTCAGAAGTAGAGAATTTGCTTAGCATGTATGGGTCCCTGGGAAGAACCTAAAGCAATCAAACAACACCAAAAAGACTGCATACTTCAGATGACTCAGGGGAGCTGAGGGGAAGCAGCCTCTTACTTTGTGTGCCTTTTTCTTATCGCTATGGCTGGTCAGGGGAGTGGGAATATAGTTAGCGTTTTACATATCATCTGAATTTTAGGGGTGCTGCTGAGCTTGTGGCTTAGACTCGGGGCTACTTCTAGATCCACTAATGACCAGAGATACCCCTGGCATTTTCCTTTCAGCTCTCAGGCTCTGTCTGCAAGGGAGGCCTTGTTCCCCAACAAGGGGCTCACTCAGGCCAGGTTGGCAGCCCTTGTCTGAGCCCCTCTAGTGTGGGAACCTGCAGGTCAGAAGGGATTTGTTAATGCCTGTACTCATGTCTTTTGTGCGCCCAGCTCCTCAAGTCCCGGCTCCCCTCCATGCTTGGCAGCCCTGCCCGCCTCGTGCTGTTGACCTTGGCTGTGGGTTTGCAGGGGCTGGAACTCTCACACCATAAATTCCTGTCTTCTAGGAATCCAGCCTGGGAAAGAAAGGAAACATGGAGGAGAGTATTTGATTAACATTTTTCCAACGTGACCACATCACAGGGACGTGTGGCCGGAATTCTCGCCCTGGCCTGGGTGGAGTGGGATTCGGCTCTTGGCCCAAATGGCTGGGGAGGGTGGGCCTGGACTGGAAGTGGGGGGAACCCTTCAGGCCTAAAGGAATAGCAAGGTCTGGACTGGCATTTCCTCCTGGGGTGGAGGTGGGGTTCTTGGATGGGACCTGGGCTAGGACAGACACCTGGAAGGGGACCAGCTTAGGAGAATTCACCCTTGACCTTTGGTGGCTCCAAGCTGGAATCCAGGGTTTAGGACTTTGTCCTTAATAGTCTGTCCCTCACTCTGGACCAAGATTTCCCTGACCCCTGGTTAAGTTCTTTCTGTTTTTGTCATACAGAGAATAGAACCCAGGGCTTCCCACACCCCAGCCCCTCACTGGGGGATTCTAGACAGGGGCTCTACCACTAGCCCCTTATTTTGTTTGGGAGCTCCAGGCAGGTGTACGGGGATCTTAGTTCCTATGTTTATAATGAAAGCACTAGGGATATGGAGATAGGATGGTTCCTGTACTTGCTGGCCAGCCAGTCCAGCTCAATTGACAAGCTCCAGGTTCAACAAGAGACTTTGTCTCAAAAAAAGTACAACTGAGGAGGACACATGATATCAACCTCTGCACACCACATGCGTTCATGTGCACGTGCACAGCACACGTACATGGACTCATACACATCCACTCCCATGCCACCACACCTCCAGCCAGATCTCAGAGAGGTCAGCATACTCGTAGCATCCAGGACTGTGGTCCTCCTGATTCCCAAGATACTTTCCCCTGTGCTCCCATAAAGCCGGATTGACAGCCCCATCTCACCTGGCTTTGTCTCAAACACTTCAACCTCAGCCAAAGCCTAATTTCCCTTCTCCCTGTACCCACACTCCAGCACTTCCCCCACCCCAGCAGAATGTATCAACTTTCAAGTGACAACAAGCAATTTGAGTGAGGAAGAGTTCAATCTTGGCTCACAGTTTGAGGGCACAGTCCATCATGGTGAAGAAGGCACAGTGGCAGGAGCATGAGGCAGCTGGTCACATGGCAACCACAGTCAGGAAGCAGAGAAAGGCAGATGGTGGTGCTCAACTCACCTTCTCAATTTTAACTTTTCCCCTAATTTTGTGTGTGTACTCAAACTCAAGGGGTATTTTCAATTCTTCCCTTCCCCACCCCACCCCAAGTTCTACTTGTCACTGTGTGACTCTGTGAACATCCTTTATAGATGGCATTTATCTGTTTTTGTTTCTACCCATTGCCATCTGCATTATTCAGGGTCCTTTAGCAGAACAGAACCCATGGATTAAAAGGAGACTCATTAGACTGGCTTACAAGATACGGTTGGAGTCCTCTAACCATGGTTGCCTTACGCCACAGAGGCCCAGAACCTGGCATTGCCCATTCCAAGAGGCTAGATGTCTTAGCAGACCCAATCTGGTACTAAAGACTGGGAGGATTCCTGGCAAGCCTCTGCTCTTCGATCCACTTTGGGTTACTATTGCTGTGAAGAGACACCAGGACCATGGCAACTCTTATAAAGAAAATATTTAACTGAGGGGGCTCTCTTACAGTTTCAGTTCTTCATGGCAGGAAGCATGGTGGCACACAGGCAGGCATGGTGCTGCAGAAATAGCTGAGTGTCCTACATCTTGCAGGCAACAAGAAGTTGACTGACACACACTGGGTAGTATCCTGAGTATAGGAAACCTCAAAGCCCATCCTCACAGTGACACACTTCCTCCAATAAGGCCATACCTTCAACAAAGCCACATTGCCTAATAGTGCCACTCTCTATGGATTATGGGACTACGGGGCCAATTACATTCAAACTACCACAAAGCCTAAAGGAACTGATCCTAATACAAGGGGAGGAATGGAGTAGATGAACTCATCAGCAAGAGTGAAGGCCAACTGAACAAAACAGCAATGCCTTTCTTCTGGGCCTCTACTAGAAGGTGATGATCACATTTAAACTGGGTCTTTCCATGTCAGTCACCAGTCAAGATAACCCCCTACAGACATGCCAATAGGCAAAACTTGTCTAGATAATTCCTCAGTCTCCCTTTTGAGGTGAATTGAGGTGACTCAAAACTAACCAGCACACCGTCCCTGTCACCACTCCTACCACCCTTTATAGTCACCTGTTCCATTCTGTGGTGTTTGAATCATAAATACACTCCAAAAGCTCATATATTAAAGACTCAATCCTCAACACAATGTTCAGAGGTGGGGCTCTGGCTTTGTTTTGAGATGGGTTCTCATGTAGCTTAGGCTAGCCTCAAATTTGCTGTGTAGTCAAGAATGACCTTGAGATCCTGACTCTTCTGCCTCCACCCAAGGGCTAGGGTTACAGATGTACATGACCATGACCGTCCTAGGTGTTTGGGGAGCAGTTGTATCACGAGGGCTGTGATGTCAGTGTGTAATAACTCTTTCCACCAATAAACCATTTATCAACCTATTTCTGACTCCACTTTGCAATCCATTGATTGGTTCATCACCTGATGGGCTTTGGGAGGCAGTAGGAAGTGTAGAATATGGGGACTGACTGGGAGAAATGGTTCTATGTAGGCTGTGCTTTATTCCCAGCCTCTTTTCTGCCATTGTCTTCTGCCCAGCCACCGAGAAGTGGGCAGTCTTTTCAGACACATGCTCCTGTTGCCGTGATGTTCAGTCTTGCCACAGGTTTCTTGAAAGGGAGACCCTGAGACAAAATAAATCTTTCTTTCATTAAGCTGGTTTGTTCAGGTTCTTGTTACAGTGACAAAAAGTGACTGACACAGCCACCTGTCATCAGGACCCCTGCTCTTCTCAAGTTCCATCAGTACTCTACCTTCACTGCAGAGGTCATTGCAAACTTCTCTCCCAGCTGTCATCGTCTACACCCACATCAGGCAGATGTCCGTTCTGATCTGACTTTCTGTGACTGGATATGTGGCAAGAAGCAACTTAAGGGACAGGGCTTGTCTTGGCTCACAGTTTGAGGGCATACAGTCTATCCTGGCAGAGAAGTCCCAGTGGCAGAAACAAGAGGCAGCTGGTCACGTGGCATCCACAGTCAGGAAGCAGGGAGAGATGGATGCTGGTGCTCACTCAGCTCTCTTTCTCCTTTTAAATTTATTTTTTCCATTTTTTTGTGTGTAGTGTGTAGTGTGTAGTGTGTATGTGTGTGTGTGTGTGTGTGTGTGTGTGTGTGTGTATGTGTGTAAACCTTTGTTTCATCCCTTCCTTTGCCAGATATCTTTTGTGTTACTCAGTTTTCCATACCTGTCATTAAATGTGTGAGACAATTAACCTAGAAAAGGCAGCCCAGTGAGATGGTTTGGTGGGTCAAGGTGCTGGTTGAGAATCCATGTGACCTGAATTGGATCCCTAAGACCTGCATGATGGCAAGAGTGATCCAACTCCTTCAGGTCGTCCTCCGATCTCCTTGAGAGTGCCATGGGAAACATGCTTTCCATGAACAAAACAAAGAAAACAACAATAATAAATAAAAGGGTTATTTTGGCTTAAAGTTTTGCTGATTTCTATTCATGATCAATTCTGGCGCTGTGGGGAGGGAGCACATCATGGCAGGAACACACAGGGTGAAACCACCCATCTCATGACCAGGAATCAAAGGAAAACGAAGAACGGGCGGCTCCCACAGGCTTTGGGGACATACTTCCAATGACATAATGACTGCCCTCAGGGCCTGCCACCTCTCATTGGCAACTCCATGGGGATCAAGCCTTTAGTACATATATGCCTTTGAGGGACATTCAAGATATGTTCTATAGTGCCCCTTTCTTTCTCCTGCCGTATTGCACAGACTAGCAGCATCTCCAATCTAGGAGGGCATGGAGGTGGTTGCCAAGCACATCCGTTGTCTTTAATCTCTGTTCAATGGGTTTTTATGTCTAGTTCTCAATTCAGTCAGAATGTGTGAAGGAAATATTATTTACACGCCTTGGAGTAGTCCATTTTATAGATGATGAGCTGTGAGGTAACTTGCTCACACTCATACATTTATTAAGTGGCAATGTGGTTATACAGTTCTCTTCCAGTGGGACTTCAAAGCCTGTTGTCTTAATTACCATGCTATAAAGCCTTCAATAAAACCTGGCCTAAGTGAATAATAATTTAATAGCAAGATACTGGAGGAAGGGCAGGGTACCCCTGTAATAGCAGGGCAATTACAATAGCTGCAATTATGCAGAAGAACTAAGCACAAATGCAGCACACGACGCCACAGGCTTTCTGTAACAGTGGAGAACAAGGGGCCAACAATTTGCGGTGAGAGGCAATTAGCCAACATTTTATATCTTGTATGAAATGATCTCCAGACAGAGTATAAAGGTTTAAGCATATATAAATAAGCAGTGAAACTCTAGATAAGCTTGTAGGAAATCAATGGAATTCTTCACTCTCTGGAAAAGTGTTTTCTTCTTTTACTATTTCCCAAGAACAAATGGGACAGAAAGACAGCTTGCCACCAAGCCTGATGACCTGAGTTTGACCCCTGGGACCCATGTAGTAAAAGGAGAGAATCAAACCCTGTGGTTTGTCTTTTCTCTCTCTCTCTCTTGTGAACCCCACACACATATTCATCGCATGCAAATGTGCACGCGTGTGCACACCCGCGCGCACACACACACACACAGGCATGCATAAACACATGAGGTATGAATATATACACACATGCATGTACACACACACACACACACATACACACACGTGATGGATGACAAGGCCACTACTGCAGACATGTGGACTGTTGTGCCTTGGGAAGTCACACTGACTGCCCAGTGTTAACAGTGACTGAAGGGTGGGAAATAGATGCTAATGCACTTGCATGACCCAGGCTGCAATCCCCAGGTGGACCTTGGATGATTACAAAAGCCAGGCCCATCCTGGTTCAGCTCTGGCCCTTGATGTCCTCCAGGGTTGGTCCCTAACCCAGAATGCTTCTCCAAGAACAGAGATCTGTGTGGAGCGTGGCTGAGCCCTTTGTTGCCTCTCCAGACCCCTGTGGGATCTTTTGATGGGCCAGACTCATTTCCCATCGCTGTTCCCAGAGACTCCTGCCTTAGCTGAGCAGACTGGCCCCTCCTGAAGCAAGGCATGGCTGCTCCCTGGTTTCTGTCTCACGGTTCTAGACAAGGCTCACCCGGGGCTGTAGTCACCCTGCCAATTGTCATAAGGACCCTTCTGGGTAAGACATCTGTGTGCCATCAGTAAAGGCTCCCTCTCAAAGCATCCTTAGAAGATTCTAGATGACTCTGAGACCCCTACCACCACCCTGAGAAGGGAAGCGTTGTCATGATGCCTGCCTTTTCCATCAGCCCTTGCCTCTCTCTGTCCTGAAACCTTTGTTTGAAGTGTATGAGCCTACAAGGTAGAGGCTAAATTTATCGGTAAGTTAATGTTGCTTTTTTTCTTTTTTCTTTTTTGTAGGTAGGGTCTCATGTAGCCCTTGTTGGCCTAGAATTTCCTATCAAAACAGGACAGTTTTGAACGCCTGATCCCCTTGCAGTGCTGGGATTAGAGGCATGCACCACTACACCTCATTTTACATGATTCCAAGGCTCCAGCAGGCAGTCTTGTTTGTCAAAGCCTCAGACAGAAAGCCACACCTCTTTGCTTCTTTGTTTTTGCCTGTCTGTCTTGCTTTGCATGTTGTATGTTCCTGTGCATGTATGTATGTATGTGGAGATGTCCATTGGAAGCCAAAGGTGTCTTCCTCAATTTTTCTCTACCTTATTTTTTGAGACAGGGTCTCTAACGGAATCTGGGTGGGCGTCGCCAATTTGACTAGGTGCTAGTGAGGCCTGTGAGATCCTCTTGTCTCTACCTCCCCAGAGCTGAGCTTACAGACGTGCATTCCAGAGTTCAGGTTCTTTATACATTTTCTGGGCATTGAACTCGGTTCCTCAAGCTTCATGCCAAGCCCTTTACCAACTGAGCCACCTCTGCAGCTCTGCTTGTGTTGCTTTGTTTGTCATGCTGGGAACCAAGTCTGGGACCCTGCACATAGTAGGCATGTACTTTACCACTGAGCCACACGCTCGTTTCTAGTCTTGAAGCAGAGCTGTCCTTTCCCAAAACCCGTGTGTGTGTGTGTGTGTGTGTGTGTGTGTGTGTGTGAGCATGCGTGCACACGTGTATGCCTGTGCCATGGTGTGCCAGAGGATAATCTGTAGAAGTCACTTCTCTCTTTCCACGTTGTGTGTCCCAGGAATTGAATTTGCATGGTCAGCCTTGGTGGCAAGCCTCCCTTACCTACTGAGCCATCTTGCTGGTCCAGCGGACTTGTTGATGACTGGCTGTGTGTCTCTTTCACCCTGGTGTCTCCATAACCAGGCAAAACCTGTGACTGGGGCATAGGACTTTTTTTTCTGGCTTTGAATACAGT